>NC_043966.1:34433819-34641319 GCF_902148855.1 Sphaeramia orbicularis | reverse complement strand
TTATCTCTGAAATGTCAGACTCACACATAAAAGTCACCTCTGCTCACAGACTCTGCACTCACTGTGGATGGCGAACACAAGGTAAGACCCAGGAGTTAGTCAAAGATACAGACTACAGCTGTGTACAACTTCAGTTAAGTTATTGAGGTTTATTTATTTATGTAATTATTTGATCTCACTGCAATGCTGCAATCTGAGGGTTATAGTCTAATGTAATATCAGTGATTTAAAAAAAAAAAAAAAAAAAAAAAAAAAAAAAAAACTACATAACTATTATTTTATTATTATTATTATTTATTTTTTTTTTTACATAAAGATTGTCAGATCCCTGCTGCGTTTTTTCCTTTTACCTCTAATGTAATATTATGTATCCTGTTTATTCCACTGCTACAACTTCCTTAATTTTCTGTCTCATTAATCAGGAATATGTGGGTCTAAATATCAGTATTTTTTTTTGTCTTTTTTTTCACCCTCTTCATTTCCACTTACCTCTTTTTTTTGTCATTCAGATGAAGCTTTTCGCCATCAATATCATCTGTGCATTTCTTCACGTCAGTTGCCAAAATCCAACTGACCACTGGACTCTCGTGCCTAATAGTGAGTTCTCAGTGTGTTTTATTATTTTATTAGTTATTTAACTTTTATTTAACCAGGAAAGGACTTGATGAGATTGAAGTTGTAACCAAAACAGCCATACAACCATAAAAAATCATACAAGAATCCAACATAATACATTATATAGTGATTTGCTTTAAATTTAGTGTATTTTTTTCTCCATTGTCTTTGTTGTGTCTAATTTTGTATTTTATGTGTATACTATTGTTGTATTGATCATGGTCTGTTTCTCCATACAGTGACCTTGTGTGTTTTGAAAGTCACCTTTAAATAGAATATATATAAAAATACATTTTTAAAAGTTATTATTACTTATTACTTTTATAAAAAACAAACCTATTCGTTATTCATTTAAATTGTCCATATCACTACTATATCCTCATCTACAGCCAGATGTTTCTGCCTCTGAGTCAGTAAACTCCCTTTGACAGTGTGTAATGTGTGTGTTTTCTGCTGTAGCTCTGGTTCTGGAGGTGGATGGTGGTTTGGGTCAGTATCCACTGAGCTGCCTGGACTCAGCAGAGGAGGTCATGAGCAGAGATGACCAGGGACGGGACATCATTTGGAAGAAGAATGGAGAGGAGCTGCCCCAAAAAGGAAATGTCTACTCCGTACAGCTGGAGGAAAGCTTAGGAGGGGGAAACTACACCTGTCACAGCAAAAACGGATCGCTCCTCAATCACACTGTGGTCTTGATCAAAGAGGAAGAAAGCAAGAGGAAGAGGATACTCATCAAAACTGACCAAGGTAGGACACTGTTTTAAATATTGCAACAGATAAGACTAAAACTATTTTTTAAAAAACGTGTTTTCATGCTTGTTTTGCTGTGTTTTAAGATTATCTAAAGTGTTCTGCTCAAAATTACAACGGAGACTTCCACTGCTCTTGGACCTGGCACCGAAGTCGTGTTGGAGAAGTCGCATTTATCAGAGTTCAACGGTAAGATCAGACAGAGTTGAAAATCCAGTAATAACCCAGGGGTCTGAGTCACAGCAGCATACGGTGACATCCTTAAACACCTCCTCATGATAGAAACCCAGCACTTTGTCCAGTTGTTTGGTCAAGATCAGTCTTGGGATGAGGATGTGATAGAAAAACAAAGAGAGAAATGCTTTAAATAGTTTACAATGATTCTGTAACATGTATGACTAGACTCTATCAGTAACTGGTGTTTTATGTTGTAACTACTAATTTCTTTCTTGTCTGTAGTGTCTCTGATAGTAATGACACACATTGTACCGTGGACGTCAGTGGGCAGCTGTGGACATGTTCCACTGGTCAGCGTAAGTTCCGCTGTTCAGTGGACGACAGTGGACAATCAATTTCCTGTTTGGATGAGCAGCACTGTCCTTATGCTGAGGAGATCCACCTCATCTATATCAGTGTCTATGTGAAGACGGAGCACTTTCTGGTGGAGAACTACTCCAAATACTTTTATCTGTCAGAGATCGGTAGGAAACACTTTTCATTTGTTTACTGGTTTGTGTACATACGTTGTGCTTCATTCTATGTTTTCTGTCACCCTTAACAGTGAAACCTGATAAGGTGAGGATCAGCGAAGTCAATAAATCGTTGATCGAGTGGACTTACCCCAGCTCCTGGGCCAGTCCCTACTCCTACTTCCCCCTCACTTTCCAGATTGCACAGTTTAGGAAAGAGTGCAGAAACTGTGCCAACCCCTGCACTGAGTTAAAACCCACAAAGGTAGGGAAAAACAAAAAACACTTGAACTTTTTCATTTTAGACCTGAGTGTTCAGTACTCCAATAGACTTTAAACTGTGTCAAGTTCTATAAGGCAATGATAGCAACGATGGCCAAGTGGTCAACAGACTGAATTTGGAAAGAGAGGAGCTTGAACTTTAACAATAAATGGCATTTTCTGATTGTTTCACAGTTGATATGTTTTAAACACAAATAAATACACCTACACTTTCATAAAACTCTATGGGACTGAGTAGGAAGACAGAGTTTGATCTCTCAGACAGAACTGCCCTGTACTGAAAGAGCAGAGTGAACTGCAGGAGCTTTGCTTTTATTACCCCACCCCTGAAGGGGAGGCAAGGGGTATTGATTTTGGTTCGGTTTGTTTGTTTGTTAACACTCTAGCAGCAAAACTCTTGGTTGGATTTATACCAAATTTGGTTTATAGATTGCTGGTGACCCAGAATAGATGTCATTGCATTTTGGGAAAAGAAGGTCAAAGTTGAAATTTTCTATGAATTTTTAAAATCTTTTTTTTCCCCATTTTCTTATAATAGGTGAAATTTCAAATGTCTGTAGCAGCAAAACTATTGGGTGAATTCATACCAAATTTGGTTTATAGCTTGCCAGTGAACCAGAATGGATCTCATTACATTTTGGGAAAAGTAGGTCAAAGTTAAAATTTTTTATGAATTTTTAAACTCTTCCCATTTATTTATAATGGGCAAAATATATGCGAGTGGTACCACTTGTTTTGATTTATATTTATTTTTTGAGTGATTATATTATTTTATATTATATACTTTTATATTATTGTGATTGACTGGAGGTAGAAAGTCACTGCTCAGTGGTTCACATCTAAACATCCTGAAAAAAGACAAAAAGAAACCCTAAACTTCACACAGCTGGGATGTAGGTATATACATCACCACACACTGACAGAGGATTTGGAGGAGGGATTACTGTTGTGTGAGGCTATAATGTTCTTTCACTTACTCTTAGTTCTAGTTACTGTTACATATTTTGTCTTTGATAAGATGATAATTCTTTGCAGGTTCTGCAAAAATGACAATAATACAATACAGTCTGTGTCAGGTGATAGGAACGCCCAAAACAGATAAGAGTACTACAATCACAAAAGCATGAATGAAAGGACCAGCCATGTGGTGCTTCTGGAATGTAATACAGCTCTGTCATTATATTTTATTTTGCAGATGTTGACAGTCCACTCTTCAGACCGCTGCTCATCTAAAGTCAAGCACAAGACGAAGACGGTCTGTGTCCGAGCTAAGGATGCTTTCTCTAACTCTGAATGGGGCGAGTGGAGCCACATCAGGTGACGACCTCCCTGTTGAGTGATGTGGGAGATTCAGCATTTGGATTCCACTTTAATTTTAAGTAACCCAAAAGAATAATTTCAGACTAATTATTTGTATTTCATTACAGGCTGATGAGGAAAAGGAGGAACAATTAGTGCGAATATCATCAAAAAATGAAAAAGATGAGCACTGGACATCTTCAGAAATACATATTTATGTTTTTATAATTATTTTTTGTAATGATCTGCTTAATTGCACTGTAACAAGTAAATTTTCTTGATGACTAAATAAATACATTTTAATTGAATCATGTTTTTGTTGTATATTCCTGTATAATGCAGAACATACATAAATGTGATTTGTATCTACACTGTAAAAAAAAATCTAGTTGTTTTTACTGAAAAAAAAAAAAAAGGTAGGTGTGGTTACCAGAACAATACTGTAAGAAACACATCAAGCCATAAACATTTTTACAGAGTAACATGTAGAGTTAACATTTTAAATGGACTGCACTTATATACATCTTCATGACAAAGCCACTACTAGGAGCAAATTCAGGGTTCAGTGTCTTCCAAGGACAGTTCAGTATGTGGACAGTCGGAACCAGGATTTGAACCGCCAACCCTTTGGTCACTGGACAACCACCAAAGGAGCCATAGCCACCCATTACTTTACATGTTTAAAATATTAAATTGTCAAATGTTTACTATTTTATTCCTTTTTGATTTAAAACAAACAAAAAAAAGAAGCAAAAAGGCTATTATTTCAACACTGTGATCTTGCAATTTAAACGGCACCACATTATTTTCCAATTTACTGTTTTATTTTCTTAAAACAATAGAAATACATACTTTCTACATACAAATCTGGTTTTGTTAACATACTCTTCCTGTAAAAACTACAGCTATATTTGATTTAATCATTAACACAAAAATCTTTTCAAATAAACAACTTTGCATTGCATTTTCACTTACAGTTTTTTTTATGTTGCAATTTTACAACTTTTTGGTGTTAAGTCTTCTGTCATTTTTACAGTGTACCTGTCGGGGATATTAGATTTTTATTCGTTTCACAATCACAATAAAAACATCTATGTCATTGAATAATCAGTGGAATAAATGTAAATGTTTATATAAAACATGTCCAAATGTTAGTACGTTTGTCGCCTGTACTGTACACTTTAAACCAATTATGATGGTGAATTAAGAAATGAAACCTCAATAGTAGTTTTTATTTGAGCAATAAACAACAGGTGGAAATGTCATCACCTCCCCACGATTGTATGGCCTTTCCCGGAGTGGTTAGGTGAGTGTGGCTTTTGCAAGAAAAGCTTCCTCTACAACAAACCATACAATTGTTTTTTATGTGCTTAAAAGGAATTTGACATGCTTGGTATGTAGTTCTGTTACACATAGTTTTTTGTGGTGCTCACATCAACTCCCCCCTTCTTTGGACTATAACTATTTCTTCAAACTACTCTTTTACATTGAGCTTCCTCTGAGTAGAAGTAAAACCTCAACTATTTAGATTTCATGGGCTACAGTCATATCAAAACTGACAGACAAACTTCCTCAATATTTTAGTGGAAATTACATAAAGGTAATGGCTGCACTGAAACACTGAACTTTAAACTGAAAAAGATGCTGATGCTGTGAAAGTTGGTGCTAATTTCAAGACTTCAAGCATGACTTACCTTTTCCTTTCTTTATTCGTCAGAGTAACTCATGTAAGTTTTGCCACAGGTCATGTGTTCACCCTTTATAGGGCACACATAGAAATACTCTTAAAAGTTCAACCTTAGTTTGTTAATGGAGGACATAACAAGACTTTACTGTGAAATTTTCCTAAATTTTTTATTGTTACGTGGAAAATCAAGGTCAATGAAGTTACCATATTTAGTTCCTTACCTGTAAGTGGCAAAAAATAAAATAAAATACAACAAGTTTCTATGAAAAATACAAGAAAAATACAGGGTGTCCCATAAGTCTCCATACATACGAAAAATAAACGTTTCTTGACATAAACCATTTTTACCTCCGCCAAGGAGGTTATGTTTTTGCCAGGGTTTGTTTGTTTGTTTGTTTGTTTGTTTGTTTGTTTGTTTGTTTGTTTGTTTGTTTGTCCGTTAGTGTGCAACATAACTCAAAAAGTTATGGACAGATTTGGATGAAATTTTCAGGGTTTGTTGGAAATGGGATAAGGAAGAAATTATTAAATTTTGGTGGTGATCGGGGGTGGGGGGGCCCACGGGGGGCGCCACTGATCAGCCTTGGCGGAGGTCTGCGCTCTCCGAGTGCTTCTAGTTATTTATATAATATGCTCTATATGACTGCCATTTTGTCTGGAACACATTTCAATGTGTGTCCTCCACTGCTGAAGAACTATAAAGAAGAAATATAAAGAAATACATGTTAGAACCATATGTATTATGTCTCCTATGTATGGAGACTTATGGGATACCCTGTACATATAAGGTGAAAGGAACATGTATTTTAGAACATTAGAACATCACTTTTAGAACATTAGACCAACATAAGTGCTGATCCAGACCCCTGTCCACATCCACATTATCCCTTTGAACATCATTCCTTACATTAGTACCATTACTTCATGGTACCTATCAAAACAGGTACACTCACTGTTCATGCAGAGGTGGACCTTACAGACCCTGTAGACCACATTGGACCTGAGATTGTTGCCTCAATGTCCTCACTGGAACCGTTGCTGCCGCTGTCTTGTAATATGTGTGGAAATTACCAGAAATAGTCACTTGCCTGATAAAGGTTTAATATGCTTACGATGTGATTTCAATCTTTATTAATACCTGACATCTTATATATCAGTAAACATGCAGCATTTGTTAAGGATAAACAGCATGTTTTTTGTGTACACTGTGTACTAATATATTTCTTTTCCTATATTATGTCAGACTACTAAAGATGTAAAATTAATCTCTCATCTAAAACTAATAGGAAATATTCAGATCTTAATGGGAAAGGATACAAAAAGTATCATTCTGCAAAAATAAGTAAAGTAAATGCCAAAGAAATTAATCCTTTTTTGTATAATATTATCGGTTCTCCAGATAAATTAAAGCAGAAGAGATGAGTAATATCTAATTTGGTAAAATTCCAGAGCAATTACAGAAATATATTGGCAAAACTCCACACCACATGTAAGAAAAGCCCAAACAAAAAACATTAGAGCACCGAATATCATGGCATTCCTCGTGGTATTAGTGTACAACCAGACCGATCAGGTGGTCAGGGTGATTCCCTACCAGAAAAAGCAGAAGCGGTTTCATGATGTAAGCACTTTCAGGACCAACATTTTATACACGTGTAATGTGATACATTTGACCTTTGCTTTTTTTTTGTCATTTACTGTGTTGTGTTTCCATCCAGAAAACTTTTGGGAAATGTTTCTTTTTTTGTCTGTCTCTTTTCCCCTGAATGTGAATTAAAAGAACATTGTGATCTACTGTAAGTGTTGGGATGTATGCTTAACAGGCACTGTCGAAAGTGAAATATCTGACATAGTACAGCCACACTTTGGCTCAGGATGTTCATAAGTCCCTTTGCTTAATTTAGAAATGGAGCTACCTGTCCCTAGTGTTCTGCTATTAAATCAGTCTAAATCAGTTTTAAAGAATACCTCTGCTATTCTCAAGTAAGCCACATTTTACCGCCCTGACATGGCCACATTATTTCTAAAGACAAAGCACGGCAAGGATAAAAATATCAAGATAGGAGAAGTAGTGATAATTAATCGTGTGTTACAAGTACCAATGAGACAGTCAGCCGTGACCTTGGCTCCAGTCTCACTTTAATGATGAATTGTTCTCAATATGCCCCATATGTGCCATGTGATTTCACTGAAACACACAGGAAGCCTCTGATTAATGCAGACTGGTGTGAGAGTGCAAATGAAATCAAATGTTTAGTTATTTTTCACGTCAGCACACACTGGATAGATAGATAGATAGATAGATAGATAGATAGATAGATAGATAGATAGATAGATAGATAGATAGATAGATAGATAGATAGATAGATAGATAGATAGATAGATAGATAGATAGATAAAGTTGCTGAAAAAATTATAAGATCATCAAAAGTCATCATAAACAATGGTTATGCAATTAAGTACTAACTCCTGTGTGTATCATGTGACTAAAACAGCCAGAAAAGAAAACATGGAATGCCTAAAAGCACTGCTCTGGCAGTACAATACCATACCTACTGATGTAAGAACTGAAGTGATTTTGGTTATTATCAATTATTATCAATCATGGGAAATGGGTAGATATCAGCTGTTAAATTAAACTCTTATGAGCTATTTTTGTTGTCATTATAACTGTCCAAACAAATGTACCTTTAGTTGTGCCAGGCATTAAAATGAATAAGAAACTGATGAAAACAAGATAGACAGATAGATAGATTTTTTTTTTTTTTTTTTTTTTTTTAATTTTCCTGGGATCTCCGAAGCCTTGAAATCCTAACTGAGGCTGCTGTTACTCAAAGGGTTAAGACAAATCCTTATGATTTATTCGAGCAGTTTTCTTTTGGGTGTTGCCTACAAGATCAATTATATTCCCAACTTGTTCTCATGAATCCACAATCTTATTGACCTTGTCTACATTTGTTGGCCATGTTAATTAATAGGCAGAGAAACAGCAATTTGGACAGATGGCATTTATCTGCATGCTACTTACTATGCAAGTACAACGTTTGAGAATACAACTGACATTTAGTGAAGGCAAAAAAAAAAAATTAAAAAAAAAAAAAATCATGCAATGTCTATTTAAGGCCACAAGATGGGAATATTGCACCAAAATCTTGGAGCTGTCCCAGGCCATTACTGGGGCCTTCAGTGTTTTCAGGTGACCTGAACTGAAGGAGGTCATCATTAACTGGGAGATGTTTGGGTTTAAGAGAACATATTATACAGTAGATTACATGTGACGATTTATTACTCGTCACCCATGACTCTATTTCTAACCCATTACACACAGCTTCCCCGCGGTTTAATAGAAATAACACGTCCCCTTGCGCGTTTTTTTTTAATATATATATTTAAATATAAAGAATAAAAGTGATGGGGTGTTTTTATGAAGGTTTCAGGAAAATTGCATTCTGCTCGTATCTGGTCTCTAGCTGTAACATCTATATTTGTCTCCTTTCATGTCGACAAGAGAGCATATTGGTAGACATAAGGCCCATTCTCATAAGCACATGTCTGTTTTTTACAACGAGTCATTTTTACGAGTCTTCAATTCAATCAGGCCATTATTATCATCAACCCAACCTTTTGATTTACGAGAACATCTGGTGGTTTGTAGGAGACGCCTACAACTCCTTTCTGATCACTTACTTCAAAATGTCTGATAGAGTTATAACACAGGGAGTTTTTAATAGCTTCTCCATATGTGGACACTTCAACAAAGGTATATGAGCACATATTAAACGGTGCACTTACACGTCGTTTGCATTGCGCCCCTGCATATCCGTGCGTAATGGAGATATTTTGCAGACCTTATTTGCGGGTGCCATGGAGTTAGTAAATCAGAGTATTAACATGGTTGGATCAACGGGGCCCCAACTGACATCTCTGTTTTTGGATACTGAGACAGTGATATTTGGGCTAACAGTATGTGTTGGTGCTCCGGGATATAAATATATGCCACCCCAGGGGCCTCGACTGACTGTTCGCGCTGCCCCGCATGCCGACCAAGGCAGACAGATCATGGAGAGAGAACCGGCCACAATCAAACAAATGTGCTGAAGGATCGCTCTGAACGTGTGTGTGTGTGAGAGAGAGTCAGCAGAGGAGCCAGTGCGAGTGTGAAAGACATTTTATCTCACGTTGCTTTTATTTGTCACTATTTATTGTATCGTGTACTCACGTGGTAGGGTGCTCACATTTCTCCACCCACAGCAGGAGTCATAAATAAACAGCCATAGACAATGATGAGATGATTGCGGCGGTTTGGTGTCTAACCTTGACCGTTTATGGCATTTATCAGACTCTGGAATGGGCTCTTCTGGCTCCCTCTTCTTACGCACCAAACTCGCAGCACTGTTAGAATTAAAGCACAATTATTTAAATCTGTCTGAATCACCAAAAAACATCACTATTTAATAATGCGTAATTCTTTGCGCGTTCTTATCAGTGTGACATTTATTTTTCTGGGGCCCTTAATTGTTGCGCGTAAAACTGTGGATCCGGGGATCATCAACGTGTCAGCAACGTTTTTATCAGTTCTCGATAAAATCTTAATTTTTAAAGACGCCCTCCTGATTAAAAAAAACACCCTCTCGTTCTCTCTGTTTCATTATAATTAACCATACAGTACTTACTGAACAGATGGCCCCCATACAATTCAATTTGACCATTTAGAAATTACTCTGTAATGATGGGGAAAACCAGGACTGATGGGGAACATGAGTAATGCTGCAATATCTTCAATTTCTGCAGGATGGACCAGAGCTGTAACCATATAATAAACATTTTCTACGCTTGTGTGAGCCCAGTGTTAAGTTTCATGCAAATATTTTTATTCATATTTTATACTGTTTTTAGTGTTTGAGTAGTTATATTTTTGACTGATTGCAATTTTTGGACAGCGAGATAGCACAGTTTAGCTGTAATCCTCATATTTATGTTGGATTCAACACTTAGTCCCGCAAGATTTATGTAATGCATCTAATCAAAGCTAATTTCAAACCATCGGGCTGTAACAGAAAATGTGTGCAGCGGCTGCCAGGCTTTTTGGGGGGAGTTGAAACTTTCTTAAGCTCATAATCTGTCAGAGTTGATACTCTGAATGAACACTTGCAGTACGTAGTCAGTTCAGCTGTCGTGATAAAATACACTTAAATTTCATTACATATTAATCTGAGATGAAATTCGACTATTTTGCATTTTTAAAGTAAACGCCAATACTAATATCTGTAAACACGTTAATAAGAAATTACACACTGATGCTTATTGATCGATACTGAGTCAATTTGAGAAATGTCTTCGCAAAAATACATTTTTACCTGGACTTTCAACTTTTCCTCTCATATTTAACTCAGTAGCACATTTTGGCTGAACGGTAATGAGAAAAAAGACGCTCCTATCTGGTGCGCATTTAAGAATCTGATCGGGTTCTGTTTAATTTTGTTTTGCACACATATCAAAATAGTCTGTATCGCATTTTCACAACTACAGCTCAAGTGACAAGGAAACAAATACTGTGGATGTTACAACTACCCCCGCGTCTTATCTTCACTCTGCCCCTTTGGTTTCTGCACAGATCAAACTAATGTCCTCCCGTGAACTGATGTTTGATACTCATAAAAGCAATAAAGTGGTGAATGCGTTAATTGTCATCTCCAAATATATAAAAGACACGATATACGCACACACACACACCGGCACACACGAGCGCACATACGCGTACACGCACACGCCACACCACACCACGCAGCGCACAGCTTCTGGCTAAGTGGCTGGGGCGGGACACTGCGTGGGACGAGGCGGGGACAGCAGGCAGGCGGGCGGGCAGCGTGCTGGTCGGGTTGGTGGACAGCTGATTGTCCGTGTTATTAACTGTGTTTGGGGGCGTTCCTGTTCGCAGTGTACACCACGCCCACCTCACCTACTAGTTCTCTCCTGTTTGGCATCCCAGAGATGGTCCAAAGTGATTCCTCAGGGAAGAAAAGAGCGCAAATCACCCGAGCAGGAGCTGACGAAGAGCGGAGTCGCAGATAACCCGGGACTGCCTCTTAATTGCGCGTAATCTTCCGTTTCATTCATCTGAACAGAGACGACTTTTGTAAATAAAGAAACGGAGCGAAGGAGGGCGAAACGTGTTTTCATCTCCTCGGTTTCTCTCTCGCTGTGGACTGTTTGTTACAACAACTGACATTTTGCCTGTGTTTTTGTCAGCTGCACCTTGATCCGGGGGACTGTCGCCAACTCAGTGCAGCCTCTCATCCTGCGCTTCCCCTTTCATCGCTCTCACGTTGTTCATCTTCATAGCTGCTGCTCTCCCCCCCTTTTTTTTTTCTTTTTTTTTCTTCAGGAATCGTTGACATGAAGTGCAGCTAACCCTGGATGCTGACAGCTCCCCTTTCCTTCCACATGTCGCATCTTTTGTTTACTTTGAGAAACACGCGCGTAACTAAACGCCAAGTGAAATAGACCACGCCACTTTGCTCCTCTGACAGCGCGATCAAACAGACGCAAGAGGAGGGGAGCCAGGAAGAAGAAGAAGAAGAAAAAAAAAAGGAGGGAGCCAAGGAGAGGAGGATAGAGAGGGAGGAGAGAGAGTGAGAGAGAGATAGCGACAGTGTGAAGGTGCGTTTTGATGTTTGGCATCCACGACAGCATCCAGAGGAGTGGGAGTAGTATGAAAGAAGAGCCCATGGTGGCCGGGATGAACGCGGTTCGGACATGGATGCAGGGCGCCGGAGTGCTGGACGCCAACACAGCCGCCCAGAGGTGAGCCCGAGGCGGCCTTGAGCTGCGCTGACACCGGGGCGTGGAGAGCGCGTTGTGATCTGCGGTGTTTAAAGACGGAGCGGCTGCAACACTTGGGGCAGCGTGCGTTTCCAGAGGACGTAGTTTGCTGGATAACCACTATTCCCACTGGCTTTCTCGACAAAAAAAATTTTTTTTAGCTGTAAATCCATCATGTTTCTGAAAAAATGAGGAAAAAAAAAAACGCTGCCCCAAAGTGGGTTCACATATTTCTCGACGGAAACCACAACTAGTCCAAGCACTTTAAAGAGATTTGTAAGGTGTAAATGCAGGTTTAGATGAACTTTAGTGCCTGGAAAGTAAGTGTGCTTTAGGTTTTTCATCTCACTTGGGTTGTTGTTTGGTTTGTTGGAAATGACTTAAAACAGTACCTGTCAACATGCATGCATAGAGTTTTTAAAAGCCAGAACAAACACTGCAAAAACACACTTTTACGCATTACTTTTTTAACAAGTTGGTTAAGTTTTAACTCCACTTATCTCTTACCGGCTCTTCACCATTAAAATGTTTCTTCTGGCCAGATTAGATTTGTTACATAAATGAGTATTTAATCCTTTGGAGCCTACAGCAGTAATATTTTTTACTTATTTAATTATTGTTGATTAAAGTGCAAGAGGTCGTTATGTGCATTAGGAGGGGTTTTAATTAAATTATATGGAGTTTAAAAATTACTGAATGGGCACTAAAACATAGGCGGATGTTGGATTGAAGAAGCACTTTAGTTTTACACTGCACTTTTTTTTTTTCCTTTTACTGAAGTAACTGATATAAATTGCCCTCGTTGTGGATGGTGCTGGTTTGTGCTTGTGTCCGCAGCGGAGTGGGTCTCGCTCGGGCACACTTCGAGAAGCAGCCGCCCTCCAACCTTCGCAAGTCCAACTTCTTCCACTTCGTCTTGGCTTTATACGACAGACAGGGTCAGCCGGTGGAAATAGAGAGAACCACCTTCGTCGACTTTGTAGAGAAGGAAAAGGTGAGTTTGTGCTTTTACGCAAACCAATCACTTATGACATGACAAATACGCAGCAAAATCGTTATTATAATGTAATATTTTTTTGTAGAGCATCGACTTGTGACTGACGTGGCAGCCTATATTGGCCTGTTAAATCACACTGATGAATTACCAGACGTGTGTTAACAAAGTAGCCAGACGCACACAGCAGGGATCATTGGTCCTGAAGGCTTCCCTGTTGGGATTTTTACATGTGGTTTCCTGAACGCCTCAACAGAACTCTGATTATTTTTCGTCTTCCTTTATAATTACAAAACTTTTTTTTTTCTCCATTATCATAATTTATTTTTATTTATTTATTTTACAATATCTCCACTGAGGTGTCAAGTGCACGTAAACTTCTGTCCCTGCTGGATATTTGACTCCTATTTTTAATGACACTTCATCTCAGCGTGAATCCGGATCCTGCTGCTGATTTTTTTTTTTTTTTAATTGAACCTCAATATGTGTTTTTGATACGTTAGAAAATACAATACGAATTAACTAACTGAACATGGAGTTAAATGTTTGTTTTATTCATTAGCATTTATCGTGTTTATTATTTATACGATCCAAATGTTCTTTTACATTAATCACACATTTTATGCGCCGTGATTTATTAAAATAACAAATAATAGATTTCATTTGAATTATTGCTTGGAACATTAAAACAGCAATTCTTAAAGGTTACAATTATAAGTTGGTTGTAAAGTTATTTACAGGCCTGTTCTGCAAATTGTTACACTATCCTTGAGATGAATATACAAATAATAACTCATTTATCTATGCGTTTAATAACTCACACAAAGTTCTTCATTTTTTTCTTTCTCTTTGTTTTCTTATGTGTGCATGAACCTAAACGAAGTGAAGTGATTTTGAGTTATTTCCAGTCAAAGAGACATAACACACCAGTAATATAAAATATCAGCCTGAGAGCCCAGCGGTGGACGCGCTGGAAACGTCCCAGGAGGAGATGGTTTGCTTGCACTAAACCGGGACTGTTTGGTTTAATTTTCATAGGAAACGACGGGGGAAAAGACCAACAATGGGATCCATTATAGACTCCAGCTCCTCTATAGTAACGGTGAGTTTGGGTTCCATAATTTTTTATGGAGCAACAACAAAAGCAGCGAGTGAATGATACGACAAAACAAAGTGAGGGAGGTCAGGAAACACACATTTTTAAGATCTCATCGTTGATCTGCGTCTTAAAATCATTTAAATATTCATATATATTTATTTATTTGATCCTTTTATTGTGAAGGATCAGCGTTTTAGTTATCACGAATACATGAAGTCATTATTATTATTATTATTTGCATAATTATTATTTGCATTATTATTATTTGCATTATTTTATTCTATTGCATTATAATTATATCAACCCAATGCATAAATATATCTCCTTGCTCCATTATGACAGTGGAAATAATAAACAACCCTGAAGTGCAAACTAAAATATTTCAATATTAATGATGCCTTTGTTGGTATTACACTTAAGTAATTGTCTATTTTTCCTGTTATGTTAATTTTATCTATTTAAATTTTAATGAATGTTTTACAGACTTAAATTCAGCAGGGATAAACAAGGGGAAAATGTTCCAAACACAGACTGCATGCATCAAATACTGACAGTCATTTGTTATGTTTTGGACTCATTCATTTTACCCTAAAGTGCCTCACAGGGGAGGTCACAATTAACAAAACTTGTGGTGTGGAATATCAACCAGATTGAGGAAGACTTGTTAGTTGCCTGGTTGTATTCTAACCCTCTCTCCCTCCTTCTGTGTGTTTCTCTCAGGGATCAGAACAGAGCAGGACTTGTATGTCCGTCTCATTGACTCCATGACTAAACAGGTGAGATATTCTATATTATCACATTAAACTACAGGCACAAAGAATTAAAGCCTGCATTCGTTTGGTGCTGGTCTGAATGTTGCCCCCACCTCCAAATGAATGCCCCCTTCCCCTCCCTCCTCCACCCTCGCCCCACTGCATGCCTGTGTCTGAGACCCTCAACTTCAGCACAGCACAGCCAGCTTGATAAACGACCTGTCTTACCTGTGGAATACATTTACAGAGGCCCAGAAAAGTAGAGGACATGTGTCCTCATACTCTACCTCTGCACAGCAGCCAGTAAGTGGGGATGGTGTGTATGTATGTGTGTGGCTGAATGTGTGTGCTTTTACAAGCTATATATGTGTGTGTGAGACTGTGTGATTGTGTGCATATAGTGTGTGAATATCTTGGTGAGGTGTAGAAACGGCTGTGTGTTAGTGTGTGTATTTGAGAGAGACAGTGATGCATGCCAGCTCACTCTTTGAGGACCTTGACCCTCATTTCCTCAATGTGAAACAGAACAAACTATCCCAGAGTGTGTTATGGTCAATTCAATCACACAAAGAATTACAGAGCAGCACATGTGGGCTGGTGGACACTGAGGGAATTCTCCGTTTGGATGAATTAGATAACGAAGAAAATAAGCCTCTTGAACGCTGTTTTGATATCAGGTCTTTTGTTTTGCCAATTCCGCCTCTAGTGCCATTAGGCTTGAAGAGAGTTTGCCTTAGAATGAAAGTAGTAGGGAGGGATTTTGTTTGTGTCTGCGCACATGGATGTGTGAATGTGTCTATTTGTGTGTGTGTTTGCATGTTTATCAGTGTGTGTGTATGTGTGTGTGTTTGTGCAGGGTGATCACAGCCCTGGAGAGCATGTTGAGTGGGGTTGGAGGGGTAACCAGACTAGATTTTTGGACGCTGTGCTGTAGGGACCAGATGGTGCACTATACTCCAGTCTGGCAGTCCAACTGCTCACTGTACACTGCATACAAACATACATGTACACACACACACAAAACAAAAAACACATATGCACACACAGGACAACACACATGCACTGCTCACACACACACACACACACACACACACAAACAAAAATGCTTTCTCTCTTACTGTCTCTGTCAGAACAGAGCGTTCCTGTTCAGGAAGGCCGGATTCCCACGATACACACTTTTGCCAGACAGACAACACTACTCTCAGATTAAACACACACACACACACACTTTTTTTCCACTTGCCCTCATATTGTGGTTCACGTTTTTTTTCTTTGAGCACAACACTTTGTAAAAATGTTTTTTTTTTTCCTTCTTCAGGCAATTGTCTATGAGGGCCAAGATAAAAATCCAGAGATGTGTCGGGTCCTGCTGACCCATGAGATCATGTGCAGGTAAGAGAAAAGACACACAACTATTGACATGATTTTTATTGTGGTCGGTCCTCTCACAGTCTAGATGAAGCTGAATGTTTTCTTTTTCTATGTTTGAGGTGTTTCTGTTAATGTTAAAGGGGGCATAGACATGAAGAGTACAGCTAAATTACAATAGAAATCTTATAATTTTCTTCAAAGTGGGTTGGGGAGATGGGCCCTGGCCTATTTCTGTTAGTATGTGTGTGTGTCTGTGTATGTGTATATGCATGTGAAAGTGTGTGTGCATCCCTCTCATGTTCAGCTAATTAGGACAAGGAAAAGCTCATTACTCAAACCCATCCTCCTTAGTCTGTGTAATACATGCAGTTTGCTGTGTCCTGACAGTGAGCTATGTGCAGAGGGAGACAGACTCAAATTACACATAAAATACAGATGCACACACACTCAAATGTACTAAAGCAAGCAAAGCACTTGCAGGACGTTGCATGCATTTACAGTCAATAAAAGCATCACACAGCAAGCGATTCTCTGTCAAAAAGCAGCCATGCAGAAATACGTGACGAGATACATTTAGAGAAATGGCTAGTGGCAACGCACAGTCACTTCCTGGTTATCACACAAGGCAATTTAGATCACTTGTTTTCATATGCTGCAGGAAACAGTTGAGATCAGAAATCTGATCTGGCTCTCCAAGCCTCCTGTCCTGAGGGACTCAAGAAAGTAGGGGGAGGGTCAATCTCTCCCTCCTCTTCTCTCACTCTCTTTTGTATCTTTCTCCATCCCCTCCCACTCACATACAGTAGATGCACATATGAAGTTGGATACAGGTACACCAGACGTGCATAAACACAGATGAGCAGACAGTGAAGAGACAGTGGCGCAGGCACAACAATACTTTTGGGGGAAATAGGGGGGTTTCACGGCACAGCACATTGTAACGTTGTGCTGCAGTCAAATGATTCAGAAAGGACTCGTCACATCAGTATGCAACCCCCTTCTACCCAGCATGCACTACTCCCCAGGTCCAGTGGGACCACTCTGTGACCCACTTCTGAGAGAGAGAAAGAGCAAGAGAGAGAGGCGGGATAGAGGGAGGGGACGAGCACTGAGGAAAAATAGAGAACATAAGATGTCTGGTTGTGTGATGTCTGACAGAAATGGAGCTAACCTGAGCCCTGGAGGCTAATTCAAGTTTGTATTCAGCCCCATTCAAGCTCACAGTTTTATCTCTCCTCTCCAAACTTTGCCTAAAATCGCCCCACTGATCTCTCCTACTGTAGAGCTAGAGCCCCCGTCTTACTTCGACAAGCCAGACAGAAATCCATTCCATGCTGTTTCTTAAACTTCACAAAACTCTCACGCCCTTTTACCCCTCTGTCTCTTTCCTGTCCGATCACCTGACTTCCTTTACCTTTACTTCTTTTTATCTTGTTTTTCTGAGATCGGTGACTAATACTCCTTTGTCTCTCCCCCCCCTTTTACCTGGCCTCCCTGCAGTCGATGCTGTGATAAGAAGAGTTGTGGCAACAGGAATGAGACCCCATCAGACCCTGTCATCATCGACAGGTAAGCAAACTTTGCCCTTTAACCCCGGCCTACATGATGCGCTGTCATCACTAAGACAAACACAGCTCTTATGACTGTGTATGAGTGTAAAGAAGACCTGCGTGCAGAATATCTCTACACAGGGAGGAAGTGTTGCAAAAATAGATACACAAAATACCCAAAAAATGATGCCAATATATTTGTTGAATTCATTATTCTCTCTGGGCCAGCAGAGTAAGCAGATTAAAGTGATTGTCAACATGGTGATTTTAATTAAAAATGTAACATGCAGAGCCACAGGTTGTTTAAACTTCAGGAACTATAATCCTTTCTGTAAGCAAAATGTGTGTAACAGCCGTTAATAATATTCCAGTGGTGTATGTGAAGTGGAGGAGCAATCACAGAGCAGTTGAACGCGGCTTAAAGTGTGGTCAAACACTGTTTGTGTGGTCGGGCTGATGACTTAACTGATGAGCAGTTAGGGTTACAGCAAAAGCCTGGTGTGTGTGAGTGTGTGTGTGTGAGTAAATCTCACTCTGGACGGGTGGCACTGAAGGTTGTTTGCTACTTTAGACACAAACAGACAACTGCATTCACACTTTTCAGTGAGTGCACACCTTTCCCTGCTGTCATAAACTACCAGTGACTGATGCAGCGGCTTGTTTGATTTACAATCAGTCAAATAAAATGAAAGCCCTGTAGATTTATAGGCAGGGCTGTACTTGTGTATGTCTGGGGCACGTGTGTGGACATGAAGTGTGAGGGAAATTATTTGTTTATACTTGAGCAGTTGTTGAAGCGTGCACTCCTATGAAGAAAGAAGAAAACAAGTGCGTCCTCAATGAGTCTCAGTAGCATTTTATCATCTATGCCCGGGCCAAACTTCTGTATTATCAGTCAAAATTATTTACAGTGTAGAATATTTTAGATCTGATGTCTGATCTGGATTTACCACATTGGAGTGTATTTGTGTGAGTGTTAATGAGGCAGTGACCTGTGCTATCTGATGAACACAGCTGTCCTGTTCTCGCTGCTGCTCTGTCAAAAGCTACTCTTTACCTGTGTATGTGTGTGTGAGTTTGTGTGTGTGCGTGCGCCACCCTCGTTCCGCTCCAGTGAAGCGGAAGGCCTCACCTCAGCGCTCCCTGAGACAGCTGCACCCCACCACGTGGCCTTTAGACAACACGTCTGCCCATCACTCTGTGCATGTGCCACATTTCTGATTTTTTGTTCCCCCCCGTGTGCATACTTGTTGAATTTCTCATCTGTGCACTCTGCGTCGTTCTTCCGCCGCCAATCCTGACTCGCCACCGTTAAAAACCTTCCCGCAGTTTGCTGTAGTTTGAGCGGTGCCACCTTTGGTGAGACAGGCTGATCTCGGCTGGGAACAGCTTTCCCACACTGAGCATGTGTTTTGGTCGCTCTCTGGCGGTATTCCCCTGACGCCCGATGGCTCAGGTGTGAGGGCAGCATTAACGAACAACAAATTAGAACAGGGGGAGGGAAAACAACAGCAATATCACTGTTTTCCTCTCCAGCGAACACTCTTTCTGGACAGGAAAATAGGTCAGGTGAGAGGAGAGCGACTGAGGAGGGGGGTTGCAAGTTTTAAGGGGAGGACAGAAGGGGAATAAGGAGAGGAGGGTTTATAGTTTGCTCATTTAGTACCAATATATTCTTGGCAGTTGTAATAATCAGGGATTCATAAACAAACAAACAACTGTGAGGGTGAAACTGACTCAATTATCATGAGTTCCCCTCCTTCAAATTCATAAAGAAATACCATCAGCAGCCCCTCTCCACCCTTGAAGTTATTTAGTTCGTTAAATAAGGGCTTGTTAGCCCTCTGCTGTTTCGCAGAGATGATTAGATTTTACAGCCCTAATTAGCTGGGCTAGCTCTAACTCTTCTGGAAGAGTAATGGGTCTGATTGCCTAATTAGCTCTCTCTCGTTAAGATGGGAGAAACAGGCCACTGCAGCAAAACCGCAGGAATGAGGAAAAATAAAGTCAGCTAATGAGAAACTTATTTGATTGTTAGGAGAACAAATCTGGTACAGTGTGGATCAGCAGCGCTCTGGGTGCTGTACTCACTCACCGGGAGAATCTCTCTCTTTCACCCCTCTTCTTTATCTCACCTCCTGTTGAAAAGAGAATTTGTTTGGGCATTAATGCGTCTACAAGGAGCAATATGATACAGATTTTAATTTTGAAGCTTGTTTGTTTAAGCTATGATAACAAAAAGTACATTAACATTTCTTAGCTTTTTAATGAAGTTGAGACATGTCCTACAATCTGTTTGGTTGTGCTGTTTTGAGTTTCTGCATCCGTGACTGTCTCAGATACGTTTCAGAGTCATCCATCTGTTCTGAATCAGGCCATGTTGAGGACAATTCATGTTATATTTTATATATTTAACCTCCGAGGGGGTGAGTTTTATGAAGTTCAGAGAGGGCGCAGCATGACATGTTGTGTCTATGTTTGACACTCGGCAGAAGAAGCAGCTGAAAGGTGAGACGCTTCTGTTCTGTATGCCTTTCTGTGTCTTCCCCAGGGAAACATGTGTGGTCTACTTTAGCCTCTTACAGAGTCAGGATAATATGAGGGGAGCCCTTAACCCCCCACTTCCACTTCCACCTCTCTCCATCACTCCTGGTTAGCGTGGGGTTAATCATATGCAGCCACTGCAAGTCAGTCTATCATCTGCCTGGATGGGCCCCAAATCACAAACACATTTCCCTCTCACCCGTGTACACCTTTGGTATCTTTCAGCATAGCTTCTGTGGTTTTCCCCAATTTATTTCCCTACAGGACTGTTGATGTCCATTTACTTGGTGCGCCCATGTAATTGAGGCCTAATCTCTCAGGCCTTCTTGCTTTGGGGGTATGAATATCCCTCCGGCCCCATGTGTCCTCTCTAGCCTCATACCACCTGTGTCCCGTGGCCCTTTCCTGCCTGTCCAGCTCCCCCAGGCCCGCCGCGGGGTGTCCCACAGGCAGGGACAGCCTCTCCTGAGGGGGGACAGAAACTCTCTGTGACCAGAGATAAGGATCCGCTGGATATTCTAGCACATCCCATGATCCCCCTTTTTTGTCCCTCTCTCCAGTCCCCATGCACAGAGGGCTGGTTTTTCAAGTCGACATGCACAGACGATGTTATTTCAGGTTTATTGCTGTTGTTGAGTGTGCGCTTGTGTGTGTTTGTGTTTGTGCACACTCCTGCAGTCTGCTGTTGATGTGGCCCATTTCCTTGCATGCGGATCTGTGCTTGGCTATCCGCGTTGATGTTGGTTATTTCCCCGGGAGTGTGTGTGTGTTGATAGAGGCCATTTCCTGGTGAGTGTGTGTGTGTCTTGAGTGAAGAATGTCGGGCAGGAAGTGCTCCTCCCGGGGAGAATGATGTCATGGCCGACGGTTTCCTGTTCTGTGACAGAGTGGAACAGGCCAACTCTCAGCTTCATGGTGGGTAGTTAACATGTGTGGATTAGTATCATGGGTAATGGTTTTGGTTCACCTCTTGCCTTTATAAGTCCACACCTGGTTCAGCACTGAAGCAGATCAAGTGACACATCTGGAAGAAACAAATAAGCCACGGTGCCAACGATCTTTTGACTATGATGCTTTTTAGAACTTACAGAATTTTGCTGCATAGCTTGTTTGTCACTCTACCCATCCTTCTTTCCTTTTCTAGTGGGGAACCCCCTCATTGTTTTGGTTGTTATGTTTGGATGCACTTCCTGAGGTGAGAGGTCATGTGTTGCCTTGGCTGGGCTAACGTGCGCTAGTGAATAATGTATGTCATTGACTTTATGTCAGCACTGCCAGCCCCCCAAGCCGAGCCCACCCATGTTTAATTCATCCATCTCATTTGTGTGTGTGTGTGTGTGTATATTTGTGTGTGTGTGTGCGTGTGTGTCATTTAGAGGCCCAGTCTGCACCTGTCCAGCCATTAGCCCTCTTCTCATTTGCATTTGATGCTAATGTGGTTTACTGGCAGAGCCTTCCGTCCCCTCAGCTTAGTTTCACTTTCATATCCACAACTGTGTTACTGAGAAGGTGAAAACACACTTACAGTACATGTTTCCTACATTCCCCTGAAAGTATCTGTTGAGGTCTCTGACATCTAAATGTTGGAGTCTTCATTATGTTTGTTTTTCTTCCTTTTTCTTTGGATCTGTTTAATTTTATGCAGGTTGGCCATTGTTTTGTGTTTTCTTCCTGTTTTAGATTTATATGTCTCATTGTAGCTTCTCTATTGTGTCTCTGACTCCCTATCATCCTGCCTTGACATTTCTCTCAAAGACAAAAGTATTTTCTGAATTACAGTAGCTCCTCTAAGATTGTATGATTTTACCTGAGCTTGCTTTGGTGTTGTCTTTGGGGGAGGATAGATCTACTCAGACTGTGCCATTTCTTCTCTTTAGATGATGTTTTCTTGTTGATATGCTGTTTCTTTGTACAGTCTTAGGGGGACAGCTGCATTAGATGTTAGGGGAGGCTTTGAAAAGGACTGGCCCTGAGCTGGTTGTGGTGTTTGTGCAGGGCTCAGGGGCAAAGCAGCAGAGTTGCTGGCTCATCGATATGCAGGCAGAACTCCCCTCCCTCAGGTGCTGGCTGCTTTGCAAATCTGCTTCTTCATATACACACACACAAACACACACACACACACACACACACACACACACAGACACAGATGCTGGTCACACCTTCAGATAAACTTATATACAACACACATATGCAGACGCACGCATGCACAGTCATAGGAATCCACAGGCGTGCAAAAATATAAGCTGACATGCACATACACACACATGCACACTCGTGCACGCTCACATTGACCTGCAGCTCTCTGCAGCTGTTTGGTTGTGTTCTTTTTTCCCTGTGGTGGTTTCGCCCCCCCCTAGGGTTGGAGGAAAGCGCGGCCCCTGGGGACGGCCGGCTGCGTTGATTGACAGCAGAGAGTTTGGAGGTCGAGACACCTTTAAAACAGCACTGCCTCTTTCTCTGTCAACTGGACCTTCAACACTCTAACCCCCAACAACTGGCTCGCTTTCATTTACAAACACCCTACAAAAAGAAAAAAAAAGAAAAAGAAAAAAATTAACATTCCCAGAGTAAACCAGGATTTGTTTCTACAATATGAAATATCAAATTAGCACAAGCTGTTTTTGTTTTCTGGCAAGGAAGCAATGTTGTATCACAGAAGAATTAAGTGTTTTTACCAGTTAAGTGTCTTTTCCTAAGGAAAGATTGCGTGTGTATTTCATTGTTTTGTTTTAATTCTTTCCCCAATAAACTAAACAGACCAGCTTTCCCACTTTATTGGTAGTTAAGCTAATGCTCCCCAGCTGAATGCAGGTAACAAACACTTTATTAGGGCATATAAAAGGTAATTTACAAATGTCATAACAGTGAAAAGTTCTGGGTTCCATGACACAGGGAATTTTTAGGTGAGAGCTTCTCTAAATAGCACCGTTGTAGTTCTATTTTTCTTCAATCTGCTTTGTCATTACTGCTTGACATTCCCTGCTTGACCTGGCCACTCTCCTTGGCCGTTCCCTCTGCCTTTGTGTCAGTGTTTGTTCTGTCCCAGAATGAAGGGGTTTGGTTGGCCAGAGCTGACCCAAATGAGTAGCGTCCTACTTTTCTGAGAGCTATTTAAGACATTTCTGGTGTGGAAATTGCAGGGCAGAGAGATAGAGATAGAAGGGGCATTAAATAGAATGAAGATATATTTACCATATGAAAGGTTCTCATGTATGACTTGTGACTGTGTGTGGTACTGCAAGTGAAGAAAGAGTAACGTTTTCCAGGATTTAGTCCGTGACTCGCCCTAGAAGATGCGCTCAATTTGCTTTTCAAATGAGGCGTGAAGAGCGCAAGTGTGTGCCTCTCGGTGTGATGCTATACGTTTGTACGTGCGTGGTTGTGTGTGTGCATGGAAGGAGCAAGGCTTTGTTTTCTCACCGCTATGATGTGTGTGGACAGTCTCCCACTAAGTGCTCTCTCACAGCCGTGGTGTTACATGGCTGCCTGTGTTGTTGCTTGTAATTGAATAGACACACCAGCTCCTCTTAGTGGAGGATGCTCAGGCCTCCCCTCTCTGCAGGCTCAGCCGGTGTGTCATCGAGCAGTAGAGCTTCCAGCTGCCCTGATCTCACAGCTCCCTCATGCTTCATTGTTTACTGATTACTTTTGCTAAGCGAGAACACAGACAGTATGCCTCATGCCAGTTGCATACCCCCCAAACTGGCGTCTCACTTCCCCTCAACCAGTTTCCATCGGAGCCCCTCTTCTGGCTCCTTACCTCAGCCTTGTAGCCCAGGATGTGCGTCCAGGTGTCCAGGATGAGCGCTGGTGACCTGCTGTGCCCGAGTAAGATGTATAGTCTGTTGATTGTTTTCCATCAATCTGTTCAGGAAGAATGGATCGCTGGCCAGGCGCTGTGAGCTGCGCTCTCAGTTTCACACGCCACAATGGAAGGAAAACCTGCACGGCATGGGGGAGATGGGGGGGGGGGTATGTATTGTGATAGTGGCGGTGGGATTTTGAAACAAAGTTATTGCATTTAAATTAGAGGAAAATATCATTTTAAAATATTCTGATTATTTTAAGTGAAATTTCCTCTTCCTTCCTGCAACACATTTCCCTTTTTTCCCCTTTTTTTACAAAACATGAAAAATGCTCCTCTCATCTAGGCTACTTAGTAAGCATACCATCATTATTCAACCTTTTCATATCTGCTCTTATATATGAGTTATGTGACATTGAGTTTGACTAATTTGAGCTGTAAAGTTAAGAGACAAAAGGGAAGCTTCAAGGGAGTATCTTTGCTGTAATTAAACGTAAAGCAGGGACGTCAACATGCAGACAATTATGGTCAACAGCATTGTTCGATCAAAGAGATGATATATTCTTATATTCTTAATATATTCTTTTTTACTTTGCATTAATCATCAACAAATGAGACCCAAGCACATGTCACTGTTCCACTTCAAAAAGCCGAGCTGGATTTAAAGGCCTTTGTTTGTGTTTATGTAACTGATGAGGGGAGACAAAGTAAGGCGTAGGCAATCGACTGAGACACTTTGTTGTTTTACACTGCCTCACCCCTTTGTGTGTGCTGCTAACGTTGTTTGTTTGTTTACCGAGTGGCTTGACCTCGCTGAGAGGAATGTTCAGTCGCTTCCTTTTCTTCTGCCTCTTCTTCTGTGTTCGTCTCTCCGGCTGCCTCTGATTTTCTCCATCCATGTGTCTGTTTTCTCTCTTCCTCTATCTTTCTGCCCTTCTGTCTATGTGTCTTTTCATTTGGTCCTCCCACTCATAACTCCAGATTTAACTCTGTAGGTTTTTTTGGTTAATCACACTTGGAATCTTCCGGCGTTTGAACGCTCTTCCTCGGCTGCGTGTCTTCCACCATCTCTGCGTGGAGCGCGGGAGAGAGTCACGCTAATTATCCCAGTTATTGGCTTCTCCAACAGAGGATCTGTGATTTACATGAGGTGACATTCAGTTCAAACGCACAGACCTTCACAACCTTTTTCTGGAAAACAATTAACAGCAGTGCTTTCTCCTCTACTCCCTTGTACCCTCTTTTTCTCTTGCTCCACCACTCCCTCACTCTCTTCCTCTGGCTATTGTCTTCACACAAACACAGAAGATTTACTGCAAGAAGAGTGAGGGGTATGCAACGAGGCAAAACTGTTGGCGTATGTTGAGTAGGGAGTGATTACTTCCTCGTTAATTGGCACTTATTCTTTTGGGTATATATACAGACAGAACTTCTGCGTCAAACTCCCATCCAGACAGTATTAACTTCACTTTTGCAAGATTGCAGCTGATAGTAGTGTTTCAAAGCGTCAATAAAAGAGTTGTAATGCAGCACTGAAACTCAATTTATTTGTGTCTTCCATGTTTCTGTCTCTGACCCCAGAAAATTCACGACCTGCACTTTCCCAAACGGACAGACACATAGCCCACACGTGTGTTCAAACACAAAGACAAACTTACAAGCGCTCCGTTAATGAAGCGCGTCTCTCTTCTGTCATGACGCCCGTGTTAGTATGACAAGATGTTTACACACACAATCACGGCCGAGCCTCTGATGTGGGCACGGATGAAAGAGAGATGAGAGGAGAGGAAAAGAGGCAGAGACGTGACGGTGAGCGTTGGGTATGGACTGCTTTTCTCTGTTTGACAGGAGGACAGTTGTAACAGTACCCCACTGAGAGCAGAGAAACTAGGAGACTTAGACAGAGAGAGATGTACCTAGAGGGAAAAAAATGTTCTGAATAGGAAAGACGTTGGAATTGTGTTTTTTTTTTCCTACAGAGGACTTCTCTGAACTCAGCCACATCCTCCAATCCAGAGGAAAACAATTAGATACACCCGCTTCCCCTTGTCCCGCAGTGTAGATTACAAATGAGCAAACCAGGCATTTATCACATTACTACAAACATTTATTAAAGCCGGTTCCCCTCTAAAGCTGCAGAGATAACAGTGGGTAATTGCAGAGACTGGCTCTATTAGTTAAGTATGCCTAATGTCACTGCCTCAGAGCATTAATGGACGCCGTAGTATTATGTTCCTGCGCTCATTACCACCCCACTCCCCTTCAAACAGATACACACTCGTACGCACACACATTCACACACCCTCTCCCCCTCCATTGACCCTGCAGCAGGAGTCTGTGCCACTCTAATGAGAAATGGAAAACACTACTCCGCAAGCTCCAAGACACACACCAGCACACACATGGACACACACACACATGGCGGGAGCCATTACAAGGGGACAGAGGGGTACAACAGTATAATCACACACGCCCAGGGAAACAATTGTGCCGTTATCAGAGTGATCACATTATAAAAGTTTAATAAACACCAAACGGCCTAATGGTGAATTAGCCTGCATCTGCCCTGTGTTGTGCCAGGCTATAATTAGTGATTTAACAGAGACAAACAAATGTTTTTAGCCAGAGCTTTTCACAGTCAACAGATTTGTGCATTTTTAGCCGGACATAAATTATTGGGTTTGCCAAGAATTAAAAGAAAATGAGTGGCTGTGATGATTTGCGAGGTTTTCAGCGTGTGATCTTGACTAGACGGCACCAAAAGTCACCCATTTTTGTCATCACTGAAAGATACACGCAGACAATTACACAAACAGAGAAGGAGAGGAGAGTTTGGCTCAAGCCCCAGTCTGGTTTTCTAAGTGGCACTTGAGATGTGTATGGAGAGAGGCGGATGGGTGCTTGAGATTGTTGAGGAGTAGGAGGAGGAGAGAGAAAAGAGGGAGGGAGGGAAGGAAGAAAAGAAACAGGAAGAGACGGCCGTGAGTGACGTGGAATAAGTTAGTTGAGAGGGGGGAAAAAACGATAGTTCTCAACTCGCGTCCTTCTGTCAGGGGTAAAACGAGCAGCTACGGATGTGTGTCTATTTTGATACTCGTGTGTGTGCACATTTACATGTGTGTGTATGTGGGCATTGACGTTAAATCAATGACAATTTATAATTTACAATCACATGGACCTATCACTTTTTACAGGGCCTCCATCCTTGCTCATCAATATTACATCAGGACCCAGACTCTGAGTGTGAGGGAGCAGGAGGGTGAGGAAACGGCTGAGGAGAGAGAATATGGCTCGGGTCCAGTGTATGTGTGTGTTTGTGTGTGTGTCTGTAGCAGGGGGGGTGTGAGTTGAGGGGGAGGAGGGCATCTGCTGAGGTTGTAGAAAACATCGCTTCCAGCATACACAAATGTGCAAACGCATACCATACCTCACATGTGTGTGTGCCCCTGCATGTGTGTATGTGGGCCCCTGCATGTGTGCATGCATGTCCAACTGCTTGTGTGTAGGTGTCTATGTATGAGTGTGTACGCTTGCCATTTGAGTGACAGCTTAGTATTGATCTGTGGGAGGCCCCAGTGTCATTAGACCCAGTATGGACCAGCAGGCACACGTGGAGGTCAGGGCATGGAGTTGTGCGTTGGTGTGTGTGTGTGGATGAGTGGGGGCCTGAGTGTTCAGTAGTGACAGGCTCAAGCCTCTGAAAGAAAATCAATCGTGTCATAAGAGGAAGGTTTCCTACAGCCTCCTTCTCTCTTTCCCCGCCTTCTCCTCTTCCTCTTTTCTCCCATTTTCTCTTCTTTCCTCTCAGCTGGGAGATCATCATTAAGGCCCTTCTATGTATTCTTTTACAACTTGCTCCATTCCTTTTTTTCCTTCAACATCACTGTTTCTAACACACACACACACACACACACACACACACACACACACACATACACTCCCGGGTCAGGACAGGGGTTGCATGTGTGATGTGTGGATCAATCTGGAGGGTTATCCCAGCAAAAGGGAGCCATTAGTGACAGAACTGATCCTGGATCAGCCCTCATTAACTATAAGGGCATAGGAGATGTTTGTCCAGATAAAAGAAGTGACCCCAAACCGGGACCAATTAACTCAGGGGGCACAGACTTGATGGTTTGCATAGTTTTGTTTAATAGACAACAAAGTTTGACTCTGAAAGAAACCGATTAGGCTGTATTTTATTTTAAGCTGTCCTTCAGTTATTTATTATAGAGGATGAACACACACACACATACACGCTCTCACACACATACACAGGGCAAGCATCCACCTGTTCTCCTCTCTGCTTTTTTGCCTGAGGGGACTAGTATGGTAGATAACAGTTTGAGTGGGCCTGCTGCAAAACACTAATCAGACCTAACACTGCCTAATTAGCACAGAGTCCGCTGATTGGCTTACAGCAATAATTAACACAGGTGAGAATAATTAGCTCCCCATAGACCTGTTTGTGCCTGTGTGTGTGTATGGTTTATGTGTGTGTGTGTGTGTGTGTGTGTGTGTGTGTGTGTGTGTGTGTGTGGAGGATGTTATTATGCAGTCTTGGTCCCTAGTGAGACTCAGGAGGCAGAGAGAAGAATCAAACTCATTACTGAAACCAGGCCAACCTGTGTTAGGTGCTCTGCTTTCCCACACCCAGAGAATTAGCCACAGTGAGATACACCTCCCATCTCTCCCTCTTTCTCTCACACACTCTTTTACCGCCTTTATCCCTCTGTATATCTCCTTTGTCTTTCTTGCTTACTTTCTTTCTTCCTTTCTATCTCTCTTTGTCTGTTTGCCTCAGCCACCCATACACCCCCCCCCCCCCCCCCCCCACACACACACACACACACACACCCCTTCAGCTGATGACTGAAGGTGCGTTTGAGGAATCTCACCGCTAGGTGAACCTGCTAAGATAAGATGAAACACAGACACGGGGCATCTTTCTATCATATTCTGCCTCTCTAGTGGTCTTCATCTCTTTTATCCCCCACCCAGCCTCTTTCAATCTGTTATTTTACCTTCAGAACAGCAAAATGAGTGAAACTGAAGCAAGTATATATGAACCCTCCTCTGTCTTGCTATAAAACTGTATACACCTCAAACTGCTGCGTACTACCTGGCTGTTTATGGAGACTGAATCATGCTCAGACAAAGTCTCATGTTGCCTCTTGAAGAGAGGGAGAGAAAAATGAAATAATGAGAGGAGAAGAGACAAAGACAGGAAAAAGGGGACAGTGTTTTGCTGAGAGACTGGCCGTCGTTCATCAGTCTGAAGCAGCATGGTGTCCTCCATCTCCATCTTCCTAGTTATTTTTTACCAAAGTGTTGTGTCTTTGATCAAGCCAACATCACAGAGAAGAAGACGGGCATGCAGACATTGAGAGGGGGTTAATATTGGAACACAATTGACGGCTTGTCACTTTTAGCTCCGAGGCACCAACATCACTGAATAGTTAGTTAGGTGCCGGAGAGGAAGATAGAGGGGGGCAATACACACACACACACACACACACACACACACACACATACACATACACACACAAGCAGCACACCTACTAGAGCTTTTTTGTGTGCTAAATAAATAACAAGCGACGATGTAAATTGGTGTTTTCCTGGAGTGTGCGGCTGCTTCTGGGATGTATTTTTCATGTCAAGACATTTTAGAGTGGTTAAGCAGTGCAGGATGTACGGGTAATGAATTTAACCCCCCCAAACACACACACACACAAACACTCTCATGCACACAGTTTTACACTGTATACACACATGGTTAGCAGAGTCTAATATTCACCTGACCACAGGTGCACCGCACTGCCGCCAGCGTTAATGCGAGGAACATTCAGGCTCACTCCCACCTCTCTCTCCCTCTCTCTCTCTCTCCCCCGACTATGCTATTGTTCTCCACCCACCAGGGCCCAGGGAGGCGCCAGGGGCAACATCAGCCTATAACCATACACTAGTAGAGACACAGTGGGAGAGGAAAGCTCATTGTTGGCTGACTGATCTCCAGTCTCGCACTGACAAGCCTCCCATGTTCGCTAGATTTGTTTTTTGTTGCGTTTGCTTCTGGTAAACACTTGCCTTTCAAAACAGGCAGCTACTACCTCTGTCACACCGACACACTAAGGCTGTCAACACATCGCCTCGCCGCACTGTACTCCACATCACACTGAAGTGTACGGCGCCGAGAGACGCACACATACAGACGTATGTATGAGTGAAATGGATATACTCAAATGCAGCTTAAATGCATATAAGAGCTGTTAAAGCAGTATTTATGGGAGGAATTTGCATAGCGTTCATAGCACTTTCTTTCACTCACACGTACACACACCCAACACACACACACACACACACACACATTCGCTGCACTTTTCCCCCTCGAATACTCTCAACATTTCTTCCTGTCTAAAGAAACAAAATGAAAGAAGGTTGATTGTGGCAAAACAAGGAAGGTTGTTTTTTTCATATTTCCTGTTTCAATAATTAATATGCATGAGTTTTATGGCCGCTTAAGATGCGATCAATTATTCATTAACAGCATGTTAATTGCATCCACATTCGTGAATATTTAACCAAACACTAAATCAGTGGGGTCGAATGAGCAGCAATATGGACATTTTATAAGCTTTGCCAAAATTAGGTTAGGCTTTAATGAAAACCGCAGAGAACAGATTGAAAAGGGACAAATGTGAGGAAATAATGAAGGGAATGAAAAATACGCTGAAGTAAATTAAGTAGTTTGATGCAGAAGTTCATGAAAGGAAGCATATGTTTAGGAAAAGGCAAATGATATGAATAAATGCAAGTTGTTGACTCATAGACAGGGATTCTTAGCCTTTTCATCAGCTTTGTCTCTTTATTCTCATCTGTTCCTTTTTTTAAAAATGGAGAGGATGTAATCTCTTCATCTCTGCCCACTGTAGCCAGCCTTTTTCGCTCTCAAAGACTCCAGACTCCTTTGTCCTGGATCTTTGTGTGCTTGTGTGTGTGTCCGTGTGCTCTTGTTTGTGAGCGAGTGTGTCACAGTGGTGTCTGGACGGTGACATTTCTCTGCTTGGATAACCATCGCGCCCTCTGTCCCTCTGTCCCTCCAGCCATGACGCAGGGTAATGTCACCTGTCAGTCTCCAACTCCTACTTACAACTGCTGCCCCCCCTCCCGACTTCCTCTCAACCACAAGGAACACCACCTCCACCACTACTAGTCCACCCGCCTACCCACCCTGACCCCCAGCGGCTCCTCCTCTGGACCTTACCTGGGAGACAAAGCCCTCACTAGCGCCTTCATCCTCCCTATCTCTTTTTGTCGTCTCCTCCAGTACCTCATATGACTTCATATCCTCCTGCTCTTTCACTGCCTTATATCCAAATGGCAGCCCCACCTCTTCTTACCCTTACATTTGCCCCCAGGACTCAGAAATATGGAATGGGAAGACATTACACAGTGAACAGGAAAGTCAGGGGTTGGAAGTTGACTTTTTGCCTGGACCCTGCGTTCAGCGCCTGTTTTCAATTACTCTGCCGGCACAGGCGGGGTGGAGGTTTATGCGTTATATGGGAATGTAATTGACTATAACTGCCCTCTTAACATTAACCAGGTGTACTAGCTGAGTGTGTGAGATTAGGCCCCAGGTCTTGGCTGCTATAGTGTGTGTGGACTGTCTATGCGCTTGTGTGCTGTTGTTGATGTATTTATACCCTGCCTCTGTGAGGTGCTGCCCATTAGCACCACATTTAAATCTGCCATTTTTCCTGTGTGCGTTTTGGTGTGTGCGGTAGATGTGTTTCTATTTGTGCCTTTGTGTAAGTTTCATCATGCATCTGCCTGTGTGTGTAAATAAGAATGGGAGAGAAAGTAAAAAAGGCAGGATACAGATCCAGCCTGCTTCAAGGGGGGCCTGACTTTACAAGGACAAAGTCAAAATGGGCCTATTCACAAGGCTGACACACTGTGATTTGTATGTATAGTGCTGTGCAGCCTGCAGGGCACAAGCCTAGGGGCTATCACAGACACCCAGACCAGTGCACAAGGGGGGGAGTTGGAGGAGGAGGAGGAGGGAGGATGTCTATGTGTGTGTATGTGTGTGTGTGTGTGTGTGTGTGTGTGTGTGTGTGTGTGTGTGTGTGGGTAAAAGCAGATAGTTGTGTGTGGTGGAGAGGCAAGCATCAACAGGCTGTCAATCAAGCTCTGGCCACAGCCTGTCACTCCTCGATAGAGCTCGTCCGGGTGAGAATGGGAGTCCCTGGGACCCTGAGAGCAGAAAAGAGGAGGTGTAAGAGGAAAATGGAGGAAAATGGGAGGAGGTGACTGTCTGTCTGTCTCAGTGACTCGAGCTTGATTTGATATTTGATACAGAGCATGTGGCATTTGAATGCAAATCTATTTTGATTGTCCCACCATCTGATAGGGTTAAGAGGAATCTATGGGGGATATGCATTTGTGTGTGCATGCTTGCATGTGTATCAGTGAGCTGCTTAGACACACACATACAAAATAAGATCCACATTTATTACCAACCAATTCACTTGCATTAGGGTTTATTTCTCCAGGCGCAATATAAAGATATTAAACAATAAAAAAAAACACCTTCAAAAATGCTTTGTCTTGTCTCCTTGTGCTTAAAACTGAACGAGCATCCTTTGTGCAAAAACTTGGCAGTGTATAGATCATGTACATTATAGTGTGTATGTTTGAAACCACGTGCTTAAGCAGGATAATTATCTCCCTTTATGCAGAAGATTGTCTCTAAAAGCAAGCATGCCAAGTAGGTAGACAAACAGACAGATAGATGGATGGATAAAGCTAGTATTACTGCAGTATGGAAATGCGAGGCTCAGTTCCCTCCCAATTAGAGCAGTGACTTCTGAAATGCCATAATACCCATTAATTAGCAGGCTGCTATTTTCTCAGTGATTTGGCTAATTAGTCTGCGAGGCTCTACACTATCTGGACCATTATTATTGGGCTGAAGCCATGCAAACATTCTCACGTACACATACACATGCTCTTGTCGGAGTTGCCAACACCAGCGTACTTAACGTTCATATACATATTATACTGCAACAATTTCCCACAGCTGAGTGACCCTTATTAAGTGACACTATTATATGCTTCAACAGCGCCATAGCACAGCATGAACGAGAGTTAATTGTGGGGAGATGCTGATGAACTCTTCTTCAACTATACTCTCCTCTTAACATGGTTTTATATCCTTTTATATACTGATGAAAAAAACAACAAAAAAAAAAACAGTGAGCTCACTGCTCTGTCCTGCTTTGAGAAAGAATAGGGAAGCATTTCAAGCCTCTGTAATGACTTGGCATGTGTGTGAGTGGCGCTCTCTGCTCGACAGTCCATCAGTGTCTCCCATCGGACAGACAGGCCACTGACACAGCACCATGAGGCCGGGAAACCTTTTCAATCACTCCCTCACTTTTCCCTCTCTGTCAGGTGGCAGAAAGCAGTGATTGATCTGTTGTTTCTCCATGGTGGTAAAGGAGTGGAAAGGACTAGTGTTGGGTATTTAAAAAAAAAAGGTCTGGCATGTGTGAAAACCACGTTCATAAGTTTATTAATCATCTTCATCAATAATGCAGCCTGAGCCCTGCTGTTGGTCGTCATGCAGCTTGTGTATGTGTGTGTATACGTGTGTGTTTGCATGCAAGTGTGCAAGTGTGTGTTCACACTTCTCGCAGCCCGATGAACTTCATAAGTGTCCCATCACCACTTTAATCAAATTACTTATGAACCAAAATTGACAGTTTTCATTAATTATAAAGGATTATTCTAATTGCGATTCAAATTTATTCATTTAGAACAGACGGCATTCAGTAATGTTTCAGGAAATTTGCATATTAAATGGAGAGGGTAGGCTATTAGCTATGCTAATGTATGCATGATTCCTTATTTTGTGATTGGTGGGCCATATGTAGCAGGCTGGGGGTGTGCAGGTGAGGAATCTAGAAGGAGCTGTAATATGTTTGATAAACACAGAGGGACACAAGGCCAAAACACACACATGCATATGTACACACACACATTTTCACACATTCATGCAGGTACTGTAGTAAGCCATACGTCTCTGTTCAGTATCAATTTCTCTCTGTCTTTCCCCTGTCAGACACTGTCTCACATTTTCTCACTCTCTCCCACTCTGTGTTTCCATATTCCTCCCTCAAGACCCATTGGAGGGAACAACTTTTCACCCTAGAACAAACACAGCACACTAATTAAGTTTCTGATTTCTGATCCTGCTGCATTTAGAAACATAACCTTGAGCCTGTGTACAGTTACAGTCATAGTTATGATTTAATACAGTACTTAAATGGAACAAAAAGAAAGAACTTTTGCAAGCGGCACATTCATCCCCACAATGTATGGGGCTGGTCCTGGGTTGACACAATGCTCTTTATCAAGCTATATATAGTCGATGCATTATGCATTAAGTTTAACATGTGCTTAAATCAACACAATTCAGTATGAATATATCAGACTTCAACTAAGGTAGAGAGGAGAACAGTTAGGGTAAACGACTGTGCAGGGAGGCCGACATGCAGGCAAAAACCGTGCGGTCACACACACACGGTCACACACACCCTTCGGCTGTGCGGCGGCGTCTACCCAGGCTGATGACAGGGCCATTATTCACTGGTCAGTCCCATGAGGGCAGGGTTTGGACTGGACAGGGTAGCAGAGCGTCCCAGCATGGCAGGACAGCGCTGAGGTGAGAGGGACCAGGACCCTTCATTACTCCTGTGGTCTGGGGGCCTGGAGCCTTTCTCTCTCTCTCTCTCTCTCTCTCTTTGTCTCTGTCTCCATCAGATTAATGGGCCAGCCCCGACAGAGGAAGTGTTTCAATCAGCACTGCCTGCCAACCTTGTCCATCACCAAGACAGCCTCTTATTCATCATGGCTTTGATACACACACCCACATTCACACGCCCATACACAGATGTTTATTTGGCTGCATTTTTTTTTCTCAGTGCTTGGGTGTAAAGCCAGGCCACAGGTAGTGATATTATCAGGCTAGAAGTTGTTGAACCCACCACTCCATTTTCCATCACATTTCCTACTGCCAAGCAGGAGAGATCTCATTGCCTGTCTTTCAATGCTCCCTGCACGATTTCTCAGTTGAATTTTGAATGATCCTTTTCGGATGAAATGGATGAAACACAATTGGTTAAGTGTCTCTGGGACTTCTGTCCCCAAGCTGAGACTGGAGCTCCAGCTACGGGGGAAGTAAGGAACTATCTCTCCCTAGTGGGGCCTCTCCCTGAGCGGCGAAGGCACCGCAGAGATCCCCCCTGACCCACCGTCGCTCTCCTCCTGGGTCCATTTGTTCTGAGAAATATTTAACGACGGGGCAATTTCAGCTGACATGACATGCACACACACTGAGCAGCTACAGAAGGAGAGGAGGATGGGACGACGCATGGAGCGAGCTGGAAATGAATTTTTCAGCGCACTGAGATGTTCTTTTTGAATAAATCATGACACTTAAGATAGACATGAGGGCAATATAGAGGTGCATGGCGCTACTTTGAGGAGTAAGACTTTAAAGGAATGAGTCTGTCTGTCTGTCTGTCTGTCTGTCTGTCTGTCTATCTATCTATCTATCTATCTATCTATCTATCTATCTATCTATCTATCTATCTATCTATCTATCTATCTATCTATCTATCTATCTATCTATCTATCTATCTATCTATCTATCTATCTATCTATCTATCTATCTATCTATCTAAACTGGAACTGGATGTTTCTGTCCCAGTTAACTGGGCCACAGCAGCCTGTTACAGCTTGATGTCCGAGGCCCAGGGCCAGGCCCAGAGACAGACCTGGTTCTGGATTATTAATGTTCCCCCCTGTGGAGCCAGGCCCCCTCCCCCACCCAGTGGCCCCCTACACCCCTGGGGTCAGCCTGCATGGCTCCTGGTGCAAGGCCCCCCTCATAAATCTCCCTAAATTAGTGTGCGAGAGAGAGAGAGAGAGTGTATGTGTGTGTGTTTGTGTGTGTTTGTGTGTGTGTGTGTGTGTGCGTGTGTGTGTGTGTGTGTGTGTGCATACGTGCGTGCGTCCACCCTTAAATATATACTTCGAGCAGGGAGACAGGTCACCACAAAAACAAGCCAGTCAGACTCTTGGCTGAAGTGTCAGTGATGCATGGCGGAAAGAGTGAAAGAAAGAGTTGCAGAGAAGAGAAAGAAAACGAGAAATGAAACACAAGGGGAGGAAAAGAAAATACACAAAACAGGGGTTGGGGAAGATATTTGACTCTCTGAAAGCGCCAGACTTCACTTCAGGTTTAGTAAACTATTTATTACTCTGTTTTTTGCAGCTGTAACGTTATATTTGCTTACAAATATTTACACTTAATTTGAACTTGCCTCTGACTTCGTTAGGATCGATTTCCTGAACAAATCTTAATACTTAATTGCCAAAGTGCAGGCTCTTCCCATCCTCTACCTGCCTAGATTAGTTCAACATGTCCCACGGTGGTAACAGGCATGGGGAAGTGCTGTTGTGTCACTTAGTTAACCCCCAAGACAAATGGCTCCCCTCCGGAGCACAGTGAATTACACACCTCATGAAGCATATTAGGAGGCAGACACAGTGCTTTTCTTCCAGAGATGATCTCTGTGGCAGGAATGGATGGAGAGGGAGCGAGGAGGGCTGAGTTATGGCATCACCCACAGCCATTTTTACAGCACATCGGCATAAGAACAAAACAGAGAGCATTGAGTGAGGGGCACAGGATAAAGAAATGAGGCACAAAGATATACAGCACAATGTAACAAGAGGCTGATAAGATGAATAAACTGAAGCACTGAGAAAGATAAAACCACAAAGTTATCTGTATAAAATTTGACAAGGAAAACAACTCTTTACCTCATTTGTGGCTAATGTAAGAAAATTATTAGAAAATATAACAGAATTGTCCCTCCGAGGCTTCCTTGCTGTTAGCTAATCGCTTAGACAATCTTTATCACTGCAGTAATAATATTTAGATGCTACAGGGATTACTTAAAAGTTGTTATAATTGCTTTCCTTGTTTTGTTTTTTATGGGCAGAGGGTGATTTTGTGTTTAATTGCTCCAAAGTGACAAATAATGCCTGTTATGATATGATGAAAGTGTGCGATCATTAAATTACTATGGCGACTGCTGCATGTGTTTATTCGCTCATTTTTTTTTTTTTTTTTCTGTTACAAATTTATGCCATGAGGCTTCAAGAGGCCAAGCAGTTATTTACACAAATTCACTTCCACAGCCATTCCTGGATTTGGGGGTAATTACGTGAGAGTAAAATGGTTTTATTTCATTTAATCCGGTCGGTGCAGCAATTTGCACTAGTAATATTTGTAGCTGTGAAGTCTACACAGTAAAAACAGCTTGAAACCAGCAAGAGTCTCAAATACAAATAAGGCAGAGGAGGCAATAATCAAAGGAAGAATCTGCACTCGGGAAAATAATATCATGCTGGATAACGACCGGCTGATGTTTTAAGATCTTTAATTTTTCCAGGAAGAAATGTTTTATTTTGTGACAACAATTAGGCATATGTGAAATAGCGCTATGTGGTGTGCATAAGGAATAAAACAAGTTAGAAACAATAAATGTGGCTTCTAATTGATCGGTAATAAACATGACAGTAATTAGGCCAACAAAGCAAACGAGAGTATTATATGCCATTCAGCTATCTGTCCATATTTACTGGTCAGCTGTCAATCAGATTATCCATAAATCCTTATTGTAATCTCTTTGCTCTCGCATATCAACACGCACTGCTCTTTATCCCCCCCCCTCCTCTTCCTCCTCTTCTTCCATCCACACACCCACTCTGTTGATCCATGTAAATGTGTGCAGCGGTGATTCCAGTCCCTCGGCTCCTGGGGAGATGAGATAGAGCACAGAGGAATCAACATGCTGCAGTTTTGTAATGTTTCCGTGCGACTGAGTACAGACACCTTAAGTCTTGTAAATAATGAATCAGATGATCCACGCAAGCAGGAGATCGAGGGGACACGCTGACATATGGCACAGCGAATGAGGCATCGCGAATTCCTCTTACTCTGCTCTTATTTCCTTTTTTTTTTCTTCTTCTATTCTCCACTGTATATCTCAGCTGGAATCCCACCACTACCATCTCACTTTTCCTCCACCTTATCCTTCCCTTTCTCACTCCAAACTCTAATATTTAACCTACTGATTTGGTCACCTCTGACTCGGGTGACCCTAACTTTCCTTCACCCACTTATCCATCATCCAACTATCGTGAATACCTCAGAGGAGGAGAAGGACAGTTGGGGAGAGAGCGGAGTCAATGAATTAAACAGAAGGTGCAGTGAGGAAGGTGGGCTATGTTCGACAAGTGAATGTAGTCCACAGCTGTCTGCGGGGCTGCTCTCTGACCTCGAGGAGATAAGAAAGTTAGGACCCTCAGCCTGTGGGATCCAACATCCACTGTAAAAAAAAAAAAAAAACTCCATCTCTCTGCTTCATGAATTATTGAGATATTGGCCTACAGCTTCTAAAATATACAGGAGGGTGGTCTGTCTCTCCTTTCGGATCTCACATACTCTCTGCCTCGTCCTTCTGTCTGTCTTTCCATCATTTTCTCCTGTCTCTGCTTCCTTTCTATCCCCTCTTCTCATTCAGATTTAGCCTCTTGCGCCAGCTAGATCGTAAATCAGAGCACAAACAAAGCGGAATAAAAAAGGCAGCACAGAGAGACAGTTTGTTATTCAGATCATAAGAGGCTTTTTCTTCTTTACTTGAAGAAGAGCGTCTACCACTAACCAGCTGTCATGCATTTAAAAGTTGTCAGGGATAAATTCACGAGTTCTTGTGTTACATCAGATGCTTGTAATGTGCACAGCAGTCGACCAACCCTTGAAATGAGACAGAACTCTGGTCTGTCCATTTATCTTTTTGCTCTCTTGTTTTTTTTTTTTTCTTTTTCTTTTCTTTTTTTTTACAGGATGAAGCAATTGTCCAAGGCACGCTGCTTACTGTGTTTCTCTTGACATGACTCTATGTGTGTGTATGTGTGATGCGTTTGCTCGTGCATGATTATATCTAAGGCATTTGGCTCCAAACGCGCTGCCCAGTGCAGAATCCTAGCCATAACAAATGAACAGAGGGGAGAAAATAAGACATATGAAAGAAAAGCTGAGCAAAGGAGTGATTCTCTCTCTGGCTGGTGGAGATCTGTATTGTAAGCAGTTTCAGCTGTCAGCACTTCTTTGAGCTACCTCAAAGGGAGGAGGAGGATGAGGAGGAGGGGGGGCGGGAAATGTTGTAGTTTTATTTTCCCCCTTTTGAGGGTTCCTGTTTATTTGTACACGGTACTGTTTATTTTTGCGGTTCATTTGATATAGTTTTTTTTTTTTTTTTTTTTTATAAGAAAGACAGACAATGCAGGAGAGCGAATTGGAGACTGTAGAGATGTAGTTTCAGTTTAAGAAGAAGTTGTCATGCTTTAAGCCTTGGGGTGGGGCTAGGGAATAAATTGTCAGCCGTCCCCTTTCTGCTTTTCAGGCCTCCGGTGCTCCCCTCCCCCCAACACCCCCCACCTTAACTTCTCCGACCCTCCCTCCTCCCTCCCTCCCTCCCTCATTAAGTATTGATGTGGGTAGCCATACTTGCCATCTCAGCCTATTAATAATGCATGGCAGGTGCTGTTGATGTGGTCTCTCACACTGAGATTGAGAGAGGCAGGAATGGCAACACTGTGCTGCATAGTAGCTACAGCACAACCTCTGTTACACGGATCTGCAGCTGGGGGGGGGGGCATGCGTCTGCCCCTGTGAGTTTATGGCAACAGTGACAGCAGCTCAGAGATGGATATACAAGGTAGCATCTTACTCAATATCCTGGAGCTGTTTTTACATAGAAAACTGCCTTTGTCATAAACAACTGATGGATGAGGCCAGGGTGGTGTATGAATTGTCTGCCACTGCTCTTTTATTTGTTTTATTTGTATTTGGTGTTTTATTGAAGTAGCTCATAGTGTATTTTCACTGACAGACAGCTGCCCTTTCCCTAGCTCATCACTTTCTCTCTCTGTCACATTTCCTCTTGCCTACACAGGTTCTTCCTCAAGTTCTTCCTGAAGTGTAACCAAAACTGCCTGAAGAATGCAGGGAACCCTCGAGACATGAGGCGTTTTCAGGTGAGATGCGACGGCCTGCATGTGTGTTTTGTAGACTTCGGTGATGGTGTATAATGGGAGTTTAAAACCATCTCTCTCTCAGGTCAGTAATTTCCATCTGTTTTTCTCCGTCTCAGGTGGTTGTGTCCACTACGGTGAGTGTGGAGGGTCATGTCCTGGCTGTGTCAGACAACATGTTCGTGCACAACAACTCCAAACACGGGCGCAGAGCTCGGAGACTGGATCCTTCAGAAGGCACACCTTCCTACCTGGAACATGGTAATAAAGCAAGAACAAAACGCCTGGCTCTGCCTCTTCAAGCTCTCTTTGTCTTCCTCACTTTTTTTTTTTTTTTACTTCCAACTCCCCTCCCTTCCCCTCCCTCACTCTCTCCTCACCCCCTTCCCTCCTGTCTGGCTCCATGCTCAACCCCACTTCTGTCTCGGCTCTATCCCTCTAAAACCTGCTCTCTTGCTTTCTTATCTCCCTCCTGCTTCCTCTCAGATTCTCACTTTCCTCTCTTGTAGGGTTTCTAACTTGTGCTAAGAGAGGAGAGAGTGGTAGCTAGTGAGTCTCTTGTCTCTCCCTTGTGGCTTGCTCCCCTCAGGTCTCTGCCTCTGGGCCTTCTACTCTGCCTCGCATAAGCACTATGTGTCTTATGAGGTCTGTTCTGCTTAAAGCCAACACTGGCTTTATTTCCTCGGAGACCTGCTTTTATCCTCCAGCCCTCCATCACTCCCCATCCCTCAGGTTTTCAAACACACCCATACACACATAAAAAGCCCATGAGCACACATGCACACCCCCGCATGCACAGTCAGACCCAAACCTTTAATACTTTATAATGACATGTGCACATGATTTAGGAGCCCGCACTGATTCCCAAGTCCCTAATCCAGTTATTTTCTCATTTCGATTTCCCAGACATTGAATAAGAGAAACATATTTTTTTTTCTTTGAGGAAAGTCAACCTCAGGGATGATAATGACAAAAAACTAAGAAGGGATTTACATGGCCTACAGTAGATTGCATTAAGATTGAATGTTATGGTTAAGTCTTCCTAATGACTATTCTCTGGAGGTGAAGTGGACCACTTGTCCTTTGACTGGTCTCACAGGCGATGAGAAAAGTTCACAAAAGACGAGACATATCGGAGACGTCAGACAGACTTGGATCTTGCACAGAAAGAAGAGTACACAGTAAACTAACAGATGCTCCCTGTGTCAGAGAGATTTGTTTGGGAATTTCCTTCTCTCTGATTTTCTCTTCTCCTGAAGAGGGGGGTTGGAAAGAGGCACAACAGGAGTGAATGAACACAACAGAGAGGGGAGTAGGCATGAGTAGAAGGAGAGATGTAGGCGTGATGAGAGGATGGGGTAAAGTGCATGAGAGAAGATGAAATGAAAACAGGCGAAAAAGACAGTGGTTTCATTTCATTTTTCGTTTTCTTTTTGTTCTCTCTCTGTCTCCTCTTGTCTTCTGGTGCATGGGCTGTGTGTGTGTGTTGAGTTTGTGTGCAGGATACACAACTTTGGGGGCCCATTTCAGGCGGTAATAGATGAGCAGTGCATAGAGTTGAACAGATGGCACCGAGGAACACCCCAAAGTATAATCCTATCACATGGATTCACGTTCCACCATCTGGTTAATCCACACACACACACACAAACACACACATCCGCACGTAGAGCTCACATAATATCAGCGGCTGTGAAAAAGAGGCATCTTAGGCCATGATTACGGCCACAGATTGCTGCTTGGTGAACGCTGATCTCTGCAGGCGTATCGGGGGGCTAAATATCATTCCAGCTTGTTGGGGAGGATCAACAGAACAGGGAGTCAGGCAAAGAGCAAAGGCTAGGCTGCAGGGAAAAAAGTCAGCCTACTCTAAAGTGGATTATGCCGCTTTACAGAATTACAGCATGTCTGACAAGCTGCATATCTGTTAAGGAGAGGAGATTTAGCTTGTATAAACACATGTATTTTCCCAATGCTGTTCTTTTCTTCAATCACATCCAGTAATCTCCAAGTCCATAATAACAACAGATAAGGTCAAATAGTGCACCGAATACCCGTTATTGAAAATGTGGTGTATTGTTGTTATTCTATCTTGTCAGATAAGATATAAAGAATATGCTTCAAGGGAAAAACACTGAATGCGTACAAAGCACATTACAAATATACCAGGCAGGGCTCAAAACGAGCTTCCACTGTCATGTGATCATTGGCCAGGCGCTGAGGGTTAGTTGTACATATATGATACACGCAGCTGAGCAAAGGTAAGTGTTTGGCTAATGAAGGCGGCGTATTCAGAGGGCAGAGCTACTGTTGGCTCTGCTGTGCTCCCCGGTCGCGTGGCCTTTGATCAGACACTCAGCACACCTGACATTTACACGACCGCACGCTTTGCCACGTGTCATAAAACAAGCGCACCGACACTGCCCTCACACACAGGGCAGGGGTGATGTTTAATAACGGAGTTCGTATAATCACTCTGATTAGTATTCCTAGCTCGCCCTGACCCCTGGGAGGGAGGAACAGGGTGATGTGTGTGTGCCTGATAGGAGTGTGTGAAAGAGAGAGGGGGAGATGAAAAAAAGAACATGTTACCAACCTTTATGGGCTGTCATAAGGATACTAAGCATATAATCTATTTTGACTGTGACTCTTTCAGCAACCCCCAGCATTAAAGCCATCAGCCCTAGTGAAGGATGGACCACAGGGGGCGCTACAGTCATCATCATTGGAGACAACTTCTTTGACGGCTTACAGGTCATCTTTGGAACCATGTTGGTTTGGAGTGAGGTTAGTCACTATTAAGTCACCTGCAAGAACATATATGTGCAAATTTGTTAGATTTAATAAAGGCCTTTATGTCTTGTATCAGTGTAAACCAGCATATGAGCGACCCCACTGTACTGAGGGGAAAAGTATACAATATTTCACCAGGGAATTGCAACTTGTTGGGAAAAAATGAACTAATCTCTCAAGACATTTTTCTAAAACAATTGGAGAATTTTTAACACGATAGTTGGAAGCCACTGCTGAAACTGAGGTGCTTCAAAAAGTGAGGAGAAAATGTATTGATAACCACTTTCTGGGATAAACAAATAATTTCAGGTTAGGTCCCAGCTTCCCTTTTCTCTCATGCGACAACATTGCAAATTACCTTGTTCGCTGCAAACATGAACAGTGAAGATCCCACCTTGATCGCTTGAAAGTCATCTTTATCATTGTTGTCTTGAATTCCACAAAATAATATCCTAATCAAAGATGTAAGCCTAACGTGAAAGTACTTTACAGTCTGAAAGTCTACCTGCTTTCTTATATTGTTCTGTGGCAGCTCTTATTTTAGTCATTCTCCTGGCACCCTTCCTGTCTTTTATTATGTTCCTAATGAAATGTGCACGGCGTACAGTATGAATCTCTTTATAAGGAGCATCTGCCACATGACTAAAATGTAAATGTAGTGTATGCGTGAAATTGAAGGTCAGCTTGCAGCACAGCTAAACAGCTTTCTCTTTAGTAAAGGAATAATTCTATAAAAAGCTCCTATATTATCTCGCTGAGAGGTGAGTGAGGCCAGACAATGGTAGAATGAAAGCCTAGCTAAGTGAGCAATGAAAGGGACAGTTACAACAGCACACACACACACACACACACACACCTATACACACATGCACATACGCACATACACAAGGTGCTGGCAGCAGCATTGATAGCTTTTGAGCGCTGCTAGCTTTGAGTGCTAGTTCAGCATAGCGAGCAGAAAACGAGCACTCACTGAGGTCTCATCTGTGTTTTGTCTTGTTACCGTTTCCTTCAAAGACCCTTCAGCGTACACACACATACATGCAGAGTGGGCTCATCAACCACACTAAGTGAGCCTGTTTAAGACACAGTGGTGCTTTAATGTGGCTAACAGCAGCTAGACAGCCTCCACTGACAGACACAGAGACAGGGGCAGCAGCGACAAGCATATTATACGTTTACTTATACTGTGTAGTAGATATATGCAGAGGAGAAGTGTGTTTTATTCATAAACAGATAACTGCTTTTGAACCCCTCTTACAGAGTCCATGTCAGCACTGATAACCATCCTAAGCCTCACAGTGACATTGCCTTGGGCTACGAGGCCACCTGAGGGCTTTAGCGCTAACACATCATTTTCAGGCTGATTATACAAAGAAAAAGAGTCAAAAGCTGCAAAGGAGAATAGTCCCCTGAGCGCATGTTTAGAGATGAAGTTTCATTGCATTAATCTTTCTGCCCTCTCTGCCTCTCCATAGTTGATCACTCCCCATGCCATACGAGTGCAAACTCCACCCAGACACATCCCCGGGGTGGTGGAGGTCACGCTGTCCTACAAATCCAAACAGTTCTGCAAAGGCACACCTGGACGCTTCATCTACACAGGTAACACAAATTAACTAATGACATCGACTAACTGTATGGGGGAGGTTACTTTTACAGATTACAAGATCGACGCTTAAAATTGGATGGAAGTATCACCACACTAATGCAACTTATTACATTTGAATACTATTCTAACAAATGTTTTAGACTTGGCAATGTATCAGAAAAGTCCTAATGACTTTACTCTGTATCCAGACATATGCCAAAATAAGGCATTTTAGAAATGCACATAAGGAATAAGGAGATACACAGCAACAGAATGTATGCATATAAGCTTAAAAAAATAAAAAGAAAATATATATGCATATTTTTTCAGCAAGTGTGATGCATTATATTTACAGTACATTTACTTTGTAATTTAATTGCATACACTGCTACATATAACTGCTATGAAACTGAAGGTGCTGCATCTCCTAGCCTATGTTTCAGACTCCTGGTTTAAGTTAATGAAGTATATGGTGTGTAGCTTCATGCAGTTTTCAGCATCTCATAGATTTCTCACTTGGGCTGTATATATATTTATTTCATTTACTTTTTTTTTTACAGAAGACAAATGAATAATTTAGACCATGCTATGAGCTAATAAAAAAAAAACTCTTTACATTATTTTATTAAGTCTTTACTTTTGCAATATCTGCTAAAAGTAACTTGGCAAACAGTTTATTTGCTGTCATCTTCTCTGCTCCGGTGCTGGAGGAAATGTGCATGCTAAACAATTTTAGATTCAATAACATGACTCAATAATTCAGTGCAAAAGCCTCCTGATCAGAGGAAGAAAAGTGTTTGCCCTTTTTTATGAAGCAGGTGAAGGTCAGGGGGGAGGATTAACCTTTTGATTAGTGGGATTATTGAGATTTAACCCTGTCGAAGGTGTGAATCATACAGAAAGAGGGCAATGCAGGGAATGGGATTTTTGATGGTGAATACAGAGGCATGAATAGCTTGGGTGTTACATCAGAGGATAGCGGCGCAGAGTTATAGGCATGCGGTGAAAAGAGCGGCAGAGAGAGTGAATGTGAAGCCGTGATTAACCAATGCAAGGCCACAGGTCCCCGGGGAGACTGTGAATCACATAAATCTGTCTGTAATCTCGACCACTGATAGACTTAGGCTGTAAGCCTCGGCTAGAATTGCCAACATTTACCAAAATCACAATTGAAAGAACATGTGCATCACATTGCCGGCATGTATTTTCTGCATCTTGTATGTGCCCTAATTACTATGTGTGGACTGAATCCATGTCCATGCATCATAATTACAAATACATGTTTGTGAACTTAACGAAAAGGCTTGTTTTGTTTGTTTGTATGTATATGGGAGTACACTTAAAGCACGCACATACACAATGACAAGTATCTGCATTACTAAGACAGAGGGCAGATGGGTAGGCAGCCTTGGTCATGCCAGAGCTACCCAACAGCCTGCACTCTGCCAAACTCATAGTGCTCTGTGTATATAAATGTGTGCATGTGTGTGCACAGCCTTTTAATGTGCCAGATATGTGGGAACCGTATGCATAAATGCCCTATCTCTTCCCAGCCCTCCACTCTTTCACCTTGTCACATTCACTTATTCAAAACTTGCTTCATTGAATGAATTCATTCCTCTCTCCCTCTCTGCCTCTTGGCTTCTATGGAGACACATAGAAGAATCTCAACAGGTGAGAGGTAGCAAGAGGTCAACCACTGGGAGCTGAACACACACACACACTGATGCTGCTTGCCAAGAGCTGGCACCTTCATGGTGACACAGTCAACCGTGTCGAGGCATAGATCCCAGCTCTTCTTTTCGCACACCTCTCTTCAGCCATTTCTCAGTACCTTCAGTGGGTATTTGTACCTCTCCCACACCTCCTTTATCATCCTTTTTTTATCATCTCACTAATTCTGAGCACAGACAAACTGCCGTGACTTGTTCACATTTTAAATCAGCAGCATAAAATAACTCAAAAGAAGGGATGGACAGGGCATTTGGAGGGAAAAATTAACTAATGAGAGTAGAGAGAGTGAAAGGTGGATGAGAAAGGAAAGAGAGGAGAAGGATAGAAGTGAGGAATGGAGGATTACCATGGGCCATGTTGCCCTCCTGGGTCTGTTTGGCACCAGTTTGAGCCCAGTTGCCAGTGGGTACTAATCATGGAGGATTGGCAGCACTGCATGGCAGCTGGCAGCTAGAGCATATACACACACATCAACACAGCTCCACACTCACAAACATGCATATACTCATATATTACATGTGCACGCAAAGTCACACACACATGCGCACACCGAATTACATTGGGGACAGCTGGCATTGCTAATCAACTTCTGCTGAGGAGAGGAAAGCGAGCAGCTCACAGACCTAATTAAGTCAACACATACCCAATACTGCTGCTGCTACATTGCAAACATACCCAGTACATACAGAGCATGCACACAAACAGTTCACCTATAGTTTTACCCCACCGTGCTTCTCTGCACGATCATTGATACTCCACATCTGAGCGTTTCTGAATGGAAAGAATTTAGTCCAGGACGGAGGAGACAAGCAGGGGACTTTTGGTGCAGAGGAGATTCAGAGAGAAGCTATTACAGTAATGTGTCCTCTGCTGTCTCTGAGGACTCTTCTGCCATTAGACTTCAGAAAGCTCCAATTAGACTCATCAAAGGCAATTAAGCTCTCCACTGATAAGAATAAAAGAATGTTTTTTCATTCCCTGCTCTTCTTCTGTCTTTTTATCCCCTTATCCCCCTTCTGTTCCTCTCTCTGCCCTCTGCCTTACCCACCTCTGGGGCTGAGAGTTCTCTCTTGTCCTAATCTGTCTTTCCCTCTCTTCCTCTCCCTCTCTCATTATCAGGTCATTGCACACCCCCTCCCCTTTACAAATGCATTTTCATGTTTGGTTGTGTATCACCTTCTACTGGATTGCTGTCTTTACCACATTCATCAGAGATTCTCTCCCTTTCTTTTCTCCATGCAATATAGAGTGATAATACTCTCTGCCACTAGGGCACATGCATGTGTGTGCGTTCTTGTGTGATTGTGTTTGAGTGTGTGACACAGGGATTCTGGCCATAGATTGGGGGAGTTGATGAATCACCCTTGTCGTTCAAAAGCCAATCCCCCCTCCTCAGTATGCAGCCTTGTCTGCTTAGTGCTTCCACTACAGCTTCTGCTGATATTAAAAGGCTCTGCTGGCTCACATTAAGGCCGGCGCCATGCGCACTGACATGCATCCGCACACATGCACGCAAAAACATTAGGGATAGTTTTTCAGTACTGAGTGCAGATTAGGTGTGTAGGAAACATCACTCAGTTGCAGTGAGAAGCAGTAACGGCAAGGGAAAAGACAAAAGTCAAGAACAGAATTTAAACCAGCTGAGAGGCTGCTGACATCTCTCACGATCTCACTCTGCCTGGCTCTGTGCTCCAAATGAGTTTTGGGAGTGTAGGAAGAACTGTCAGATGTCTGTCATTTTACACACTAGAAATAGTGGAATGAACACAGAACACAGGTACTGTAAGCCGATGAAGATGTCTGTAAAGGTTTCCATTTATTTTTGCTTTAATTAAACTGATGAAATCTGCCTGTCAAACGTATTTAGAGAGACCTCTTATCTCTTGATATTCTTTAAGCACTTCAAACTTCAGCCTATATTTGACGCTGATTTTGTGATATTGTGATTTTGGTGCAATGTTCCAGAATAATACAATGTTATTTACTTTTTTCCAGATAGAAAATCAGCATAGATTTACAGACATATATACATATATATATATATATATATATATATATATATATATATATATATATATATATATATATGGCACATGATACACCTGCACTCACACACACATTCAGGCATCACACACACACACACACACACAAATGTAGTCATCTGGCAATAAAAGTGGGGTGCAACCACGAGATGGTCAATTACTTGTCTTGCTCCTATTTGTGAATGCTGTCTTTTATTGAGCTTGGGTGGAGGCCTGCTGTTGATTAAAACGGCTGGTCTCCAGCTGGAGACAGGGCCAGCTGAGATAGCTGCACACATTCACATTTACTGCACACAGTCTTAACTGCGAGGAAATTCACACCTCTATTTGAGATTGAGATTAATTTTCTGCACCATGTGGCTTGTCTTCCCTCTTTAGCATGCTCCGTTCTTATTACAGGAGCATCTGCTCCATGATGATGATGTAAATGAATTTCGAACGAAGATTATTTTATACCCTGCTGAAATGAGCAGCAGTCACGGGGGGAATGATTTCTTATGTTTTCTTATATCTTAATTCGAGCATGCACTTTTCATCCAGATTTTTCGGAATTTGCATTTTCCCACTGAGGATCCATGCTGTCAGGTATTGTTAACTGTTGACAGCCACTTTTTGCAACAGATAATTAGAGCTTAGGTTGTAGTAGCATCCACACCTCCATTGATTTGTAGAATCTCTTAGTGTCCCCCCTGCTTTCTCCTCCATCCTCTTTTCTTCCTCCTCCTCCTAGCCTCAACCTTTCCCTTCCTTTAGGAGCAAAAAGCTCTACTCATCTGTTTTCTGTGTATGAATTTCCAGCCATGCATTAGTCTCCCTGACATGTTCAAGCGATGCTTTATTTAGCTTGTCGGATTCTGCAAATAAACGCAATCTCGGGGTTTATGGAAAAATGGATAAAAATTAGATTGTAAGGTATTGATCTGGATTGTGAGTAGACGGTGGGGGTGTTGTATGTGTGTGTGTGTGTGTGTGTGTGTGTGTGTGTGTGTGTGTGTAGTGGTGGTGGTGATGGGGGGGGCAGCTCTCATCTGTGTGAAGAGGGGGGAGAAATGAAGCCGTAATTCAGGGCTATTGAACCCCCTGCCACTGGCGGCATCGATCGCCAAGCAGCGCTTATGAGATCACACCTGAGCACTGGAGACTGCAGGGGGGGAGGGGGGGTGGGTGTTTGGGGGGAGGGGGGGTTGAAGAGGTAGGGGGGAGGCAAGAAAAGAGTGAGAAAGGGAGGGAAACACAAGGTTGTGATATGATCAGCTCTTTACCCACTGTCTGAGGGCCTGTTAAGGTGTTAACATCAAGCCTCAGAGCCAATTACCTAACCCTGCAAGTACACTACCTGCTCACCTTCTCACACACACACTGTTGTGACACCAGAGGAGAAAGAGACAGCAATACCGGACACTGTAGTTTTCCCTCCTTCATCTCTCCTTCTCTCTGCTATGTTACCAGGAGTAACAGCGATCCCACCGTTCTGACCTCTCAATTATCCCTCATCCCCCCACCTCCTACTCTCTGCACCCCAAACATCCACCCGCCTCCTTACTCCTCCCCTAAAGCTCATACCTCCAACACCCCCCCAAGCCTCTTCACCCCACCCTACCCTCCTCTCCTCCTTCTCCTACCCCGTCACCCCTTCATACACACTCCCCCTGCGGCTCTGTGGGTTATTATAGTGAAATATGAAGCGGTGTGGATTCTAGGCTTCATGAAATTTCCATGAGCATTGATCTGATCTGATGTGGGTGATTGCTAGGTGAATCCCTTCAGTCCAGGGCTGTTGCTCATCTATTCATTTATTTATGGCAGTTATGTTTTACTGGCTTTGATTTGCTCTTCTGGAGAGCGACAGCTAAGGATTATAAATATACCTGTATGGGAGAGTGTGCTTTGAATCCTGGAGTGTACCGGTGCACTACTTCTCTTTCGAGGCAGGAGTTTTTTTTTTCTTCCAGCACTAATTCTTGTTGTGAAATCTGAGATATTGAGCATAGATATAAAGCATAAAACAGCAACATAATCCCCAAAGAGACACATCCAGGTAGTTAGTGGTGCGCATTGTCCCCCACATACTTCTCTTCTAGTTTATGGACCTTGAAAATGAGCAGAGACGATATCACTTCCTCTCTCAATTACCAAAATTGTCTCTTTATTTGTAATAGGGGGTATCTTTGTATGTCTTGGGGTTTTTATGCTATTGTTCACTCGAGGCTCATTTGGCACATTGTGGAGAACTGATAAAAAATTCATCATAAAAACAAAAGCCTTTGAGACGGAGAGAGGATGTTGTCGGAACAATCCCTTCTCCAACTGCAGGCCTAATCCAGGGCAAATCCTCCTTAAGGCTTTAGAGAGATCAGAGAATAGGAAAGTAATGTCAAATATTTGTCCTCAGAAATAATTCATACTTTATTTGTTGCATGTGATCATCTCATTGTTTTGGCATTATTTTATCAGTGGACCAGCTGGCCTGTAATGTGTGTCACTCTTCAGAAATTGAGCCTGCCTCTAGCATCTCTATTCTACTTCTTCTTTTTTCTTCTTTCTTTTTTTTTTACCCACCGTCAACTTCTCAGCTTCTGGCTATTCACCTTTCCTTTCGTTCACTCTTATGGATTACTGGAACTGTCCGCTGGGAGAGCTGTCCAAATACGTTTGTGTTGCCAAAACAGAGCATTACCGACTTTTCCTTTTTTTTTTTGCTCTCTTTTGGTTTGTGTGTTTGAGAGAGTGGCTCAGGAGGAGCAATGGTGAAGTCACTAGAGGTCCAGCAGGACAGCTTGTACTCATAGCCTCTAGGGGCCTTTTTCTGGGGGCCGCCTAGTCAGCCTGGCTGCTCAGATGTGAGGCGAGCAGGGCATCAGCCCTCAGGAAACATCCAAGCTGCGACCCACAGGGGAAACAGACGGACGGCACAGACACATACAGGCAATCCTCACGCATAATGCCTCCTTTTTTTCCTTTCACTTTTACACAAATAGAAAGTACATTTTCACACATGTTCTGCATACTGTACATACGCAGCCACAAACTCTGTACAGACGTTTTGTCTTCGGCTGTAGCCCAGAAAAGTAGTCAAGACTCTCATCCATGTATGTGCACTGACTCCCTAGGCAAGCCACAAAGAGACAAGGGGGGTGGAGAGTAAAAGGGGAAGAGAGAGAGAGTACATTAGGAATGAATTATGTGGAGAGAGCACTTATCCAACAATCCTCCTCTGAAGTGTTTGTACTATAAGCCTCAGATCTTCATTGTATTTATTCTAATGTTTAAATATTCATGGTAAATCTTCTCATATTCAATTACCGTAGCACGACCACAGCATGCCGAGAGTGCTTTCTCCCTGCTGCCTGGATGATCTGACTGTGTGTGTGTGTGAGTGTGTGTGTGTGTCTGTCTGTCTGTCTTTGTATACGTGTGTGTGTGTTTGTATGTGTGTGTATGTCTGTGTGTTTAGCTTGTTCCCCGGAGCGATCAAGCCTTTGTTATATTGGAACCAGGCTCTGTAATTGCTTATATTAGTCGCTGATCAACGCAAGACCACAGGACACACACTCACACTCACACACATACACATACACACATGCACACAAACACACCCGCATGCCTGATTCCTGACAGTCTTTTTATTAACCACCAAAGCAGGCGACAGAGAGAGATTCATTACATCACAGGCAAACAAAGACACACACTAGACTTAATACAGAACACCCACATTTTCAGCATGTTTAGTTTAATGTTAAATATTCATGTAAAACTGTGCTTAATTCAGTCATTTCCACTGCAGGAGAGGATCACTCATTTCTCCTGCTGCATCTTTCTTCATGGCAACCACGATGGTGTTCACCAGGAGTTGGTTTTACTTCTAAGAATTAAGAATAATTTATTTTTTTTGTTTGTCTTTCTCAGCGCTGAATGAGCCAACTATAGACTACGGCTTCCAGAGGTTACAGAAGGTCATCCCCAGACACCCCGGAGACCAAGAGAGATTACCTAAGGTACTGTGCATCCAGAACAACTGCTCTTTTACTTTTGCGCTCGTGCTATTTGTCATATGCAATTACTTTATGGGAAATCATCTTAGCAACACTGGAGCAGAGATGTATTGACAACATCTAGGGTTTCCTAGTATACATGGATACATACAAGGACAACATGACCTCACATACAGAGGAATGACTGTATTCTATTAACAGTAGGCTATACATGACACTGTGCAGTATTCACATAAACATTTTATCATATGTTCATGGTCATTTTCTGCTCAAACAAACACTTTATTTGCCCAGGGAATGCACAAGCAACTCTATTCATCCTTCCACTGAGCATGAGGACATTTAGACTGGCAAAGAGGAGAGGGAAGGGAGAGATGGAGGGAGGAAAAGAGGGAGAGAGGAAAAGAGGTTGAGGAGAGAGAGGAAGAGAGAGGCAGAAGCAGGTTAGGTGATCCATCATAGCTGTCCAGTCTTACCTCCTGCTGGGTCAGTGGATCGAAGTCAACCCCGGGTGGACTTTATTACTTCCAGCACACACACACACGCACACACCAACCAGCACTCACACACACTACTCTGTACAAACGCCAGTACCTGTGCTTGCTCACACATACACATAGTAGAAAGAAGTCACCATGAGGCAGAGATGGAGAGCCCAAGTAGATGCCCAAGGAAGATAGAGAAATCACTTGTCCTCGCTGTGTGTCATGTCTAGTGGATACCAGACTTGTCCTAGTGAGTTCTGGTCTTTAGCCTATCAACCCCCCGTATCTCTTAAATATCTTTGTATCCATCCATCTCTTCTCCTCTTTCTTTCTCCCTCACTCTCTGGTGTCTCTTTCTCTTCTAAATGAACAGCGGTAGCTGGCAGGCCCGGTTGTTCATTTCAGCTCTATTGATTTGTGCCTTTATTGAGGTAATAACAGTTTGTTGACCACACTTCTCTCAACTGTTGGCCTCAATCATTAGAGCAGGGCAGGAGAGGGGCATACACTGGCAAATTCTTGTGCTACAAATGTCCATTCACTGTTACCCAGGCAAGACCTTGTGTGTTACTTCATTGGTCAGTTTTTAATCGAGATTGAATTGATTTGGAGTTTAATGTATTCCATTCTCACAGCACCTTTTACAAGGGGGGTCTTAATGAACCCATACACACCCACACTGAGCAGGGAACAAGCAGGATATCTGCCAATGCCTGTTCTGTCTCTGTGTGTGGCGGTAATGATCCAGTGTCCAGCTGAAAACAGCCTCCATACTGTGCTGTATGGCTAATAGTCAGGCAGTCACAGTGAGGAGGGAGTGCTGTAGCTCAGGCACAGTCAGACTGCAGGGTGTTTAGCTAAGGTTGTGGTGTAGCAGGGGTCTGGGGCCAGCTAATGAGTGACCGCCCTGCCAGACGAGGCCAGGCTCTGCTCTGGATCAGGTTCCCCTTCCTGTTGACGTCTCTGTGGGCCTGACTTTACGGGAAGAGACCCTGCGCCCAGGAAATGGTCTCCCCTTACAGGAGCAGAGCTAGGGAGGCAGCGCAGCGCTAACCACATTTATCTGTTTATCAGAAGGACTCTGGAGCGCTGCCTAATCGCGTTTAGCTACTGGACAGATCCCTTCGCTAACGAGAGACTGATAGGTACAGACAGGGCACAGGACCACGAAAGTGATTAATAGAGTGAATGGGAGAGAAGAAGAAGAAGATGAGCGAGACGAGAGAAAGTAGTTTGGAGTTGCAGGTGAAGAGAGAGATTAGAGAGAGGGAGAAGGATGGACAGAAAGGCATATAAACCCTCAGACTGAGTGGGAAGGCTATGGGAGACAGAGAGTGCAGCGAGAAGAAAAATAAATTTAGATGAAGTGACTGAGGTTTCACATGTCCATCTTGAACACTGTTACACTCCAGCTGGGGATCTGTTTGTGTCCTAATGCCTCACACTTCCTTCATTTCCCCTCCTCCCTCTTTTCCTCCCCCTTCCTCCCTTTCCTTCATTCATCCATCCATCTACCCATCTCAGAATCCCTGGGAGGCATGGGGCATCGAGGAAAAGCAGAGAGAAGGAAGCGAGGAGCGGCACATACATACTAAAGAACCACTTACCTTCCTAGGGCCTGTACATCTCTCAATCACCCCGAGCAGGCCTCCTCTCCTGTCTCCTCTCTTTCTGTCTCTCCATTCTCCCCCTCCTCTCTCAACTGCCTCCCCCAGATAGTGCTAGTAATGGGAGGTTAACACAGAGGCAGCGCTCCCATTATTGAGTGAATTTAGCACCTCGGACAGCGCTCTACAATCTTTATTGCTTTGCTGACCCTCTCGTCATGTCCTGGGCGTGCTCGACAGCTTCCACATGTGCGTGGCTGTGTGTGTGTGTGATATGAGGTCTGATTGAAAGGCGGTGTGTCACAGAACAGAGAGCACACATGCTCCAGGGCTTGTTCACAGCAAGGGATACACTCAGGAGGGTATAGCGCACAGCGTGTGTGTGCGTGAGTGAAAAAGAAGGAAGGAGAAAAAGAAACGAGGGAGCGTTGGAGAGGAGGGGGCTGCAATTTTCTGGTTGTCGCGCCTCCAGCATATATCCTGGCCCCGGCACATTAACTTTTAAAAAGGGTTTCGTAGGGCTGTAGGTGTCTACATCACACACACACATATAACGATGCCTGAAGTCACACACTCATACATTCAGAGAGTGAAAAGAATAGAGACAGGGAGAGGAGAGAAAGGAGGCTAAGCGGTGGAAAATGAGCGCAGAGAATGGTAACACTACGAAAGGATAAATGTTTGATGTGGGAAATTCCACGCAGTTTTCACCTGAGCATAATGCTCTACATTTATCACACAAAGTGGATGCGCGGCTATTCACTCGGATCATTACCAGGGTTAATACAGGGCAGGAGATGGGTGCGTCCCAGCTGACGAGGGAAGTTGTATAGCCATCACCTGATGATATGTTGTGTTAAATGAGATTGATGTGGGATCATGTGTGGTAGATTCATGATCTGGCAGTGACAGGAGGGTGGAGAAGATGTAGAAGATGGTTGAGTGATAGAGAGATATAGGCTCATGTTTTATTCACTGATAACAGTATCTCCCTCTGCTCTCCAAAACTGCCCAGCGAGTAACAGAGTGCCGGGACAGGCCCATTTCTCTTCCTCTGCCTTTCTCTGTCTGCCTCTTCCTCTTTTTCACTCTCTGTTCTGCATTCACAGCATAATGTAAGAAGTGAAATGTAATAAAAGTGACTGAACTCTTCGAGCCGCCACACTCATGATCAATCCCTTTCCTCTTTCTGCGCTTGATTGTAGGAGGTGATTTTAAAGAGAGCAGCAGACCTGGTAGAAGCCTTGTACGGGATGCCTCACAATAACCAGGTAAACACACACTCATACAAGTAACACAAGCACGTACAAATGTTGACAGAAACATCGATATCTTATCTGGATAAAATTATGTTTGTGGTTTGGACTACTGGCAGCATCAAAGGCGGTGTTTCCGCTGGTCGTGTAGCACCCTGCTGTGTTCATGCAAAAAACTGGGACCCACAGATCCACAGGAATATGTTAGTATTTTCATCAACATATACGCTAAGGAGAAAGGGAGGAGAAGTACAATGAAAACTAAATGGTTTAGGGAGGAGGCGAGAATAGGAAGTACGCAGAGGGTGATGAAGAGGAGGAGGAGAAGTAGGATTAAAACTGGATTTTGACAAATGAACAGAACAAGGTCATTATAGTTAGTGAAAACAAGCAGTGACCAAGTTATTTCATTGACTAAATTAAAACAAAAACAGTTTTCAAAAACATTAAAGAAAAGAGAAACACATAGACAGCTGAATATATTAGTAATTTTATCAGCACTTATTCTAAGGAGAAAGAGAGGACAAGTACAATTAAAAGTAAATGTAGAGGGAGGAAAGGAGAATAGAGCAGTGGGATTAAAACTGGATTCTGATGAAGGTGGAGAACAGGGTCATTATAGTCACTGAAAAAACTAAACTAACAGTGAAGTAGCTTCATTAACTGAATAAAAAAATATAAAAGGCTGCTTTTGAACAATGCAAATTAAACTAAAATCAAATTTCTAGTAAAAGAGTTCATGTTTGTTAATGGTTAATGGAGGATGTATGCATTCAGCGTGTACAAAGGCTTTCCTCATTATACCTAAAAACTCAACTAAAACTTGTCAATTTCTAAAAATAAAAATACATATGCACCCCATCAGTTAGCTAAACTGAAATCAAATCTCAACATTCTTATAACTGTGGGTGAGAGGAGAATGGAAAGATGGAGTGGCGAGGAAAGAGGCAGGGTGAACATTTGATGAGTCTGTTAATGAGCCTTTCCTCCATTTACTGGAAGCAATCCCACCACTCCCAGTGACCACTGATAAAAACCACTCAGCCTGCTAGGTTTACACGTGCAATATCACTAGTGAAGATCTGGAATACTTGTGAGACCATAAAGCCTGCATCATATTTTCTCTCCTCTTTTCCTCTCTACTCGTATCCCCATTGCTGACCACAGCTCTTTTTTTTTCTCTTCCCATTGTCAGGAGATGATTCTCAAACGAGCGGCAGATATCGCAGAGGCCCTGTACACAACAGTGCCACGAGGGCACAATCAGCTAGCCAGTCTTGGCAGCGGCTCCGTCCATGCTGGCATGATGGCAGTAAACTCCTTCACGGGGTCAGAGGTGGCACAAACAGCCAATCAGGGTGAGCAAACACTTAAACTCTATTACGATGGGAAATGTGCCAGAGATTTATTTATGTATTTTTTTTTTTTTTTACTTTTTGCATCAGAAAGCTGGAAATTGAGATGAGAGTGAAGATGAGTGGCATGTTAGGGAGACTTTATTTTTCATGTGGGAAATTTAAAGAGGGAGATGTGATTTAAGAGGGTCAGGGAGTGAAGAAAGAAGATTCAGAAAAGGAGGACAGCCAGAGGAAGAGGAGGGGGGGTGGGGGGTGGCAGCAAGAAACAGGGAATACTTGAGACGAAGAAAGAAAGAAGGTGGGAGAGTGAAGAATGGAGAAAAAGAGAGTCAGGGATGGAGTACGATGGAGAAATATGAGTGGGTCCTAGGGGTGTGTATATTAGACTGGGGTCGGCCCCTGTCTGACAGAGAGAGATGTGGGTGCAGTCAGTGGTGATTCATCACATGTATCAGGGGAAGCAGAGGAGAGGAGATGGACCAGCCTCTGGATGTCTCTCAATACTTCCAATAAGCCTCCTCCCCTTTTGCTCTGCCCTTCATCTTCATCTGGAAATATGTATCAAGATTTAAGATACATGTAGTATATCAGCTGCCTGACTTTTTGTCCTTTCTTATTGTATGGCTAGATTAGGTCAGGATAGGGAATTGGTTGCTACCTATTAATAGAAGCAGAGGCCTCCATGGTCCTCAGGTGCAGCCCTTGTTACACTAGAAAGCTGGTATTCCTGATGATCAATTCCCGTTGTTTTCTTTTTTTTTTTTCATTGTCAGCGAATATTTATGACCATCCTTCCATTTTGTCCTCTTACTGCTTACTGCCTCTGTAAAGCATAAAGGAGAGACAGGTCCTGTCAGAAATACTGGCTTCATTCTTTATAAATTAGACAAGAGGAGCAGAGGCCTTTTACAGTTAATTGCCTTATCAATATATCTAATTCTGAAAAGGAGCCAGTGAGGTTATTGGCCTCTTGTTTCAGTACTTGGATTGCAGCAAGTTCCCTCTCATATCATTCTTCCTCTGCTCTGTCCAAAGCTTTTCTCGCTCTGCCATATGCTGTCCATGATTTTTCAAACATTTCTTTCGCCTCGTATTGCTATGACCATTAACTGTGTAGGGAAAAGAGGAATTGGCAGCAGTGCATGTAGGCTTTCTCATTTTGTTTTGTCTGCCATCTGCTATACCCCTAACTCCTATTCTCTCTCTGTCTCTCTCTCCCTTTCCCTGTCTATAGGTTTCAGTAGGAGTACAAGCAGTGTGTCCCCTCATGGTTATGTCCCCAGCTCCACTCCCCAGCAGAGTAGCTACAGCTCTGTCTCCACTAGCATGAATGGCTACGCTAACTCTGGCATGGCAACCTTGGGCACCTCGCCCAACTTCCTCAATGGATCTGCAGGCAACTCGCCCTATGCTAGTGAGTAAATGCATCTATTTCCAAGATGTCTTCGAGTCGGTGTAACTCCAGATTAAATGAAGAGTGTGTGACACAATACAAGCACAGAGGGGAAAAGATAAAATCAGAGCCTTTTGAACCAGGCGTTGACGGGAAAGATGTAGAGAAAGTGAGGTGTAAATGAGAAGTGACACATAAGGAGACAGTTGTGAAGTTCAGCTGGCTCATCTGTTTCTTTAAGAACAGAGTAAAACGCAAATCCCCACTTTATTGGTCAGGGGAACAGATCACCTAGCGCCACACACACCTAAACTCACACACACACATTCACCCTCTACATTAAAGACCCTTGATTAAATCAATAAACTAATTGCTAGAGAAGCAATTCCATTTCAGCTCTTTGATTCCTGGGTGTTAACAAGTATTTTAACAGGCTCATCGGCCCCACACAGACACTTTCAATCAATGGCCCCTCGGCCTGCCTTTGTAGGTCCAATTTTCATTAATTGATTAGTTAGGCCCCTTCATAAATGGATTATGACTTTATTGCGAGGATTTGTCAGGAAGAGCCATAAAGGCTAAGTGTTGGATAATAACAACAATAAAGGCAGAAGCAGATATCAGAGGGCAGGTGAAATACGACTTGGCTGATTGTAAAATCACTGAGGGGGAAAATGCTCTTAGTGTATTAGCAGACAAAAGACAAACCCAGGAGAAGTGGATGGGATGATGTCAGAGGACAGGATTTGGGTTGCAGAGATTTTCATTTGGTCAGTTTTGTCTCATATGAGTCATATGATTATAGAGAAAGTTAATCCACTAAAAATACAAATAATTTGCAAATAATTTGTGCAGTTTGTTCTGTCAGAGATGTGATAACCTCTAAAAACTAAATCTAAACCTCTCTCTTTTAATGCTTGTGTTAGTGTAAAGGCATTGAACATCTTCTCTTATATTGTGGCTACAAAAACACAGATGCAGTTGAGATAATAGATTATTGTCTAACCAATGTTGTCAGCCTATTTTTGTAAATTATTACAACAACTGGCTCTGTGTAGTTGAAAATCTGCCATAAACCTGATCTGGGATAGCCTTGTTTGCAAGTTGCCCTGAAAACAAATTACGGGTGCAGCACCCCGAGTTAGTGGGGAGATGTTTATCAAGATGTTGCAAACCCTTGAGCACAGGATGAGTCATCAAAACAGGCTGATCAGAGGATATGCTTAAAGGAAAAAAAATGCTTTAGGCTGTTTTTGGTGCAAGTTTCCAGCTAAACACATTTTCATTTTTTTTTCCCCTGTTTTTTTCTTTTTTTTTTTTTCGTCTTAGCTATGGATTATCTCACTGTTAGGTGACACCTTACAAAAACAAAAGGTTGCAAAAAGAAGTATGAGCCAGTTGATCTGAGTCCAAAATATTATCCCTCCTGTCATTGTCCATTGACCAGTCCCTTTCTGTTCATCCCGTCTGCCTGTCCTCTGTCCTCGGCCCTCACTCTAACCCCGTCTCTCCCCTTTCCGTCTTCATCTCCTCCCCCCCTCTCGTACTCTTCCTCCCCTCCTCAACCCTCCTCAACCCTCCTCCTGCCTGCCCGCCCGCTGCTCTTCTCTCAGTCGTCCCGTCCAGTCCCACCATGGCCTCGTCGACCAGCCTGCCGTCCAACTGCAGCAGCTCCTCCGGCATCTTCTCCTTCTCTCCAGCCAACATGGTTTCCGCCGCAGTCAAGCAGAAGAGCGCCTTCGCTCCTGTCGTGAGACCCCAGAACTCCCCTCCGCCCACGTGCACCAGCGCTAACGCTAACAGCCTGCAAGGTAAAGTGCCAAGCAAGAAGCTACTTAGCATTTATTCACATGGGACATGATGAATTTGGAGCTAAAACTGTAGGATACTTAATTATGTCAGATCTTAGTTTGTATCTCATTCTCTAGTTGTAGTCCTGCTCTCTTCACTCCTTATAACAATTTGTCACCTTTCCTTCCACTTCTTTTTCCAACCCTTCCTTTTCTTCCTCCTCCTCACACCCTGGTTGTTCCTTTCTTTACCCTTCCACTCTCCTTCCTCACTTTATAGATCAGTCTTTTGTGGACTCTAGCAAGTACTCATCAGCCAGCTCTCTGCAGGGCCTGGCCTTCTCCTGAAGTACGTTATCTCTTTCGTTTTTCTCCATTTCTTTCCACTCCACGCTATCCTCACTCGTTCATTTTGGCACAAGTATCCCATCCTGCCCTACCCTTCCTTCTCGTTTCTGTTTTTATTTGTCACTCTTGACTCGTCAGAGCGACAGCATGCCACGCCATATGGGTTCCATTTCCTGTTTTCACTTCCTGCTTCCTGCCTGTGCTCCAGCGGGTGTCTCTGTAGGGAGGTGTAGAGGGGGGAGGTATTAAGCCACTGTGGGTCACTCTGTTCTCCCGTTTCCATCGAACGCAGCGCCAGGTCTGTTCGTCTAAGCAGGATGTTGTATGGTGTTGAGATCCTGAGAGGGAGAAATGATGGATGGGAATCTTTATCAGAGCCCCAAGCTAAGCACTTCCTCACTTCCTCTGTCGGCGTTGATGAGCACTGACCACGGTGACCCAAGGGCCATTGGCCACTGTGCGCTGATCACACTGACACACATGCACATGCACACACACACACACCATTCTGTTAATCCCAACAAGCCGGAGACACTTAGGAAATAACCAGGGAATTAGTGGATTGAAGAGAGGGAGGAATCAATAGGGAGCCAATATGTTATATGAAAAATTCCTCCCTGTGATGGCTTCTGTGTAAAAATGGGGGGAAGGGAATGGGTTGGAGTGGGAGGGAGCAAAGAGGTGAAGACATAGGAGGTAGCAGAAGGCAGAGTATGATATCAGAAGGTAAAAATGTCAATGCAGCGTCCGAAGAAAGTCTCAAAGATTCCATTTCCTTGTTCGAGTGTTGAACGTAGTTTCATCACCCCTGTCATCCAACGTCACTGTGTTTCTCTCATGTTAGAATTATGCTCCGTGATGTTCTCTTGCACAATGGGCTCACACTGTGTAACTGCAAACAATTAACAGTGGCAGCTCTTGCATGAAGCTATTCAGAAAGTCTGCAAAAAAAAAAAAAAAGTTGAATGATGTTGTTGGTGTGCGCCAAGTTAGCAGCAGAGCAGAGAAAAATGTTTTGATTTTGGGGCCTCGGAATGAAGAGATAATGAGAGAGAGTCGTCTTTGTTCACCAGATGCTGGAGCACATTTCTGTTAAGTGACTGCTGTGATGACAGATGAAACCCAGCAATCATATGACTGACCTCTCTCTCTCTCTCTTTCCTTCTTCAACCCCCCTCACCCCACCATCTCCCTTTTCGTTTTCTGTCTTTCTATATTCCTCCCCCTCTTCTCCCACAAGCAGCGATTCCCGGGATGATCGTTCCACCCATGTAGAGGATCTGGGATAGCTGGAGATTTGGGAATGTTGAGAGGAAAAGACACAGTAGCGGAGTCTGGCGAGTCTCTGTTATGCTCCGGAGCTGAACTGAAGGAAGTCACGATAAGACGCAGGACTCTGTTAAACTCAGGCCTTTCCATTGGGATTTCATCTGAAGGGATAAGGGAGGAGAAAACTGTACAACACAAAACCTTTGTGATGTTATTTCCCTCTTGCTTGAATTAGTGTAGCTTGTCTGACACCGCGTTGGATGGAGTGTATAAAGACTGATAGTTTGCCCACAGTGTGACACTGACCTCATGAAAAGAGCATTTATTTATCTTTATGTTTATGCCTGTAAGGTTTGGGTTTGATTACTGGAGGCCCCACGCCATCTTGCAATCCATAACTCGCACAAACAACAGTGAAGTGTTGGTTTGGCTATGAAGTTTACGTAACCTCTCTCACAATAGAAGATGCTTTCCCTAGCTCACTAGAAACCACTTAACAACACACTGGCCAACTGGAACTAAGGTCAACAACCCGAAAAACAAAGAAGTACAGAAAAGAACAAAATCAACCCTCAATTTTGCTGCTAATTATCCCATAAATCTAAAAATGGTGTAACAAAATCGCCCTCTGTTATTTCAACATCAGAAAACATGCCTTTCTTTCTTTCTTTCTTTGTTTCTTTCTTTTTTTTTGGGTGGGTGGGTTTGTTTTGTTTGTTTGAATTTTAATAAAACTGTGAGGATTGAGCTGTTTGCAATATGCTTTTCTGCTTGTCATTTAAAGAAAAGGTGATTGATTAGCCAAAATTGCCATTTTGTCTGAGATTTTAGTAAAGACTTGAAAAGCCAGAGGATGTGTGCGTCCAGCCAGCACTGTACTGAAGGAGTCTAGCAAATATCAAATTAGAATAAATGCGTGATATATGTGATATATTTTTGTATATAAAAAAAAAAAAAGTTGAATCTTTCATTTGACATTTCTTTCTTTTTGCAATAGCTATAGTTTGAAATGTAAACATTAAATGTCTTAAGGCAGCTTCTCAGTACAGAAGATAGATTTACTGTGTGTTGTCAATATCTCATCTGCTAAACATGAGAAACATGGATTTGGATACAAAAAGGGGATTTCTGTAAAATATCCTATAAATAATGTATTTATCCCTTGTATTTGTACATTGCCTCTCACCTTCGTTTAGTTGTGTTGTGTAAGTTTAATACAGTAAGTGAACATATTTCACCGTGTTTTGTTTCATTATTTACTGTTGTCTCTTACTATTTAAATGTGACTTTTTTTTTTTTTATCTTTTTGGTTTTGTATGTACGGTATACCATGCCTTCATTTGTTGATTCAAAAACATGCCATTGTCTATTTTTGTATTATTTGTAAGTTAATAAAACATTTCTGTTTTTTTTCCTTATAAAATGTTTATTGTATGGCAAAAAGTAGCATCTTATTCAGAGTATTTGGTTGAAGTAGATTTTTTAAGAATATATACACATTAATATATACTGTAAATCTATATCTTTTTTGTTTGAACTCCTTGAGGCTTTCAGATTGATACTGTTCTTGAACTGATAATATGCATGGGTTCTTCTCTTGAGTGACACTTTTCTTTTGTGTGTGTGTGGAAACCAAGAGAACTAAGAAATTGCTCTGTATTTTTTCTTTCTTTGTGTTCCTCGTTTTCCCCTCTGTTCTTTCTTTTCCTCTGTTATTTATGCCTGCTTACATACTGTATCTATATACTCGTTCTTTTTTTTCTGTCACTGTAATCTTTACCAGCAGTCTAGATGCCTTAACAATGCAAACCCATTCTTCATTCAATCACGTGTACAGTTTTCTACCCTCACCACAATTGTCTATTGCCACAGAGGAATTCATGGGAACTTGGGGACAAAGCACAAACCCACTCTGTTTGGTGGTGAAGCCAGACTAGAATACAAAGAGCCATAATTCAACAATCACACACACCCCGATGTACTATAATACTACAGCAATGGCACGCTTTGAAGGACAGTTGACGCTGAGAGGTCTGTCTCAGCTGTGCTCATTGCACTTTATTGTGTTCGAGGAAACACTTTATGACTTTTTTGTAGCAATTATGTAGCTTATTTTTCGACTTAATGAAAAACTTCAGCAGCATGATACTAATATTTATCTTCATTTTCCTCACAATCAGCGCAACAGTTGACAACACAAAGCTGTTAAGTTGTAGTACAAAGGGGCGCACAGTGAAGACAAGCACTGTCACAGCACAATTTTAATCTCACACACGGAGCCGTAGTTTTGACTCCGCTATCTGACAGTCGATCCCCCCTCCCGTCCTTCCCTCCCTTATTTAGCCTTTGGACAATACAGCTTCATTACAAGCTAAACAGAACAAGAGCAAGAGAGGAAGCATGAAAGGGAGCTCCTTGGCCCCTCAGCCATTTCTGTAGTCTTTTCTTTGTGTCTGCCGTGTGTCTTCAAGCTGTTGCTGGACAGAGAATAGGGCTTTTCTCTCTGCTTTTCTTTTCTAGAGCCTGGTTTTGTTAAGTGGGTAGAAAGGACCGTTTTAACAGAGGCGCCTGCTGACAGACGAGTGTTTTTCAGGCACTTGTGCCTGTGCTGGTCCGGGCCAGGGCGGGAGGGGCTGCACCATATCTGTTTCAAATGAACTACAGAGGTCTGTTGTCATACAATGGCTTCTTTGTAAGCAAAGTTCCATCCTAATTATGAATATTGGTAATGGGTGACAAAGTTTTGTATTTAGGTAACAAACAACAAAAAAAAAAGATGCAAACCAAATAGCTGGTGTCTATTTTTTCCTCTGTTTTGTCTTTGACTGCAAATACACTGAACAGCTCTATGATATAAGGGAAGAAAAAAAAATCTACTGTATAGATTGTTATTGTTTTTGATGAAAACTGAGCTGTAAGATAACTTTTGGACTCTCACAATGTTGAATTAAAGTTACCTCTTGTCTGTGACTTTGTCAGTTGTCATTGTGTCGTTTTAATCTTCCTGACTATGCTAAACACTCAAATGTGACAAATTAAGCATATGATAAGCGTAAGAAAATAGTTTTGTGATTGTACTTTCTCTTACAACCACAAATGTCACCACTGACAAACTGTCATACATTTGTTAAAGAACAGAGTCAAACTGGCTAAGACTATTCCACAGGTCAGAAACAGGCCTACGTCCCCTCCCCCGCTGGGCTCCTTTCTCTAATGAATCTAATTCATTAATGCATTACTGATGGCATGGTGAACATGGTTAGCCTGACAAGTTTCCTCCTAAACATATTAGTTAATGATGATTCCAAGGTTATTAATTGCAAACGCACCAGCCCACCATAATTGAGTCATCATTTGCATACCCGGTCATCAGCAGAAAATTAATTTCTTTTTTATTTTTTGCATATCTAATTTAGGAGGCTGCGATTGGATTAGTTGGTGAAAATAGCGGATCCCAGGATTCTGCTGACCTCAAACTGTTCCAGGGTCTCCACGGTAACTGGAGGCTTCCGTAACGCCAAGGGGGAGAGTGAGACAACCTGGAAGTACTGATGAAATAAGGACTCGTAAACAGAGAGCTTGTTTGTGGGGAAGTGAGTGAGTGTGTGTTTGGTGTTTGCCTTCTTAATTGCCCATAGGTTCATAACTGCACAGGGCTCTTTTTCTCCCATACATCTAATAAGAGAGTTGATAGTTTGCTGACAAACAGTAAAGTGGGTTGTAGTGTGCACGATTTAGCAGTAAGAGGTGGGATATTGAATTATGGAGGTTACACACTCGGTGCAGGGGAAAATGAGTCCTGGAGGCTAATGTTTTTGATTAGCGAGCCAAGCACTGCTGCCGTGTTGCACCGTGCAGCTCCAGGGATTTCGGCTTCTCCAAATGCAGCTTGCAGCATGCAGCACACACACAAACCGGTTTCACAGACACACATTCAAACACACACTCATAAATCATAAATACGCTCGTACACATAGACAAAAGGTGAACCCATTTTGCACTTTATTTCCAGCACCTTTTCAGGCCCAGATAGACTGGTCAGTGTAGGAGGAGGACAATAGGAGTGGGAGGCCGAGGGCAGGCTGGAGCCAGCAGACCTCAGCCCTCTGGGGACATAGCATTAAAGACGCTATTCCTGGAGAGAACTACTACTCTGGATACAGACAGCAGAGCCTTCACACATCAAGAGAGGTGCTGTTCAGGAGCTTCTCTGCTACTAGTATCCTAATGAAACATATTAATGCACATATTCTTCACCATCTCGCTCTCCTCCTCCTCCTTTTTCTCGTTCTCCTCCTTGCATGGACACATGAAGAGAGGAAGAGCGGGGAGCGTATTTGAAAGAAAAACAGGAGTCCCTAAGGGGATCCCGGATAAAGAAAGGAAGGGAGAGGAATGGAATGGAAAAGAGAGAGGATGGGAGTAGGGGGGATATTCAGAATGGAGGCAGACCTAGACAGCGAGCAAAAGACAAGGAGGAGGACTGAATAATAATATTCTATATTGGAAAATAGTCACAACGGACATCATAGAGAGATGTATTGCAGCAATGGGAAGCAAGTTCCTTTCCTGGCATTACTTAATGTGAGTTACAATGTATTTGCAGGTGCACATGAGCACCTCCGCCTTCCCGCATCTGCATGCCTGCCAGTAAGACAGAGCATATTTGAGTACAGGCGTACCTAGGATGAGTGTGCACTCACATTCAGGTTTGTGCTCTCGCTTACGAGGGTGTGTGGTCGTTTCCCACAGTAATTATCCCTGTGACTGTGGGTGTCTGTCTATGATCTGTGTGGTACCTGTCAGAGGGAGCCCGGCAGAGCCTATGCTTTATATTCTCTGTAATTGCTGCTGCTAATTTACTGTGCGTTGGCCTAATGAGTAGGGAGGTGAGGGGCTGGGGTATGTAATGGATGTTAGAGAGATAGAGATAGAGAGATGGATTTCACCACTGCCGGCAGAGAGAGGGAAAAGGGGAGGAGGCCAGCGAACTGTGTGTGTTAAGCAAGCATGTAGAACACTTATCTTTATTGTTCTACTAAAATGAAAAAAACAAAAAAAACAAAAAAAAACAAAAGATAAGCTATTTGCCCCCCCTCCCCACTTTTCCCTCTGTCTCCCTTCCATCCTCCCCTGAGCTGACGGTACAGCACAGTGGCAACTGCAGAGAGCACATTAGACAAGCTTTTTGTTATGTTGATTAATTATAAAAGCAAATCCATAAATAATATAGATTATTTATTCCATTTATTCACATGCTAATTAGTGCTCAAAGCAAATACAAACCTTTTATTTATTTTTTTTTTTAATTTGTTTGAGTGCAGCCAGATAGACAGACTGACATTCAGACAGAAGCAAAGACATTCAGATATTAATGTCATTCACACTTTGAAGCACCAATGGTATCTTGTGATGGGGACACGTCCACCCTTCATTTCTCCCTAATGAGGTCATGATAGAGGCCAGTGGTTTCAGCACACACACACACCCTCTGCTTTTACAGACACACACACACACTCTCTGCATTCTCTAACCACACGACACTCTTGATGAGTGTTGGATTGACAGGGTCGTCTTTGATTGATGCACCACGGTTCTTCCACATGTTCTACAGCTCAGTCATTTAATTATGTTTCCTAAGCATCATTAAGTACCATTATATTCTATCATATTCTAATGAGAGAGGTGGCCAGTCACAGGACAAGCTAATTGGTGATTAATGTTGTGTATCAGTGAGAGACAACGCAAGATTGGCCATTTAATGGCACAACACTGTATTTAAGTGCTGAATATGTAAAAACACAAACAGAAGGGGAAATTAGAGAGGCCGTGATTGAAATCAAAACAGATATTGCCTCTTAAATGTCTAATCTCTTACTTTTCTTCCTTGACTCCCTCCTCCTCCATACACACACACACACACACACACACACACACTCTGCATTACTCTGTTTGTCTGTTGTTCACCTTTTAACCGCATTACACACACTTACTCAGATAATGCTGGAAACCGTCTTTGCGGACATAACTCACCTGCTCCTCCAGATTAACCACTAACTCAGTATTGATGCTCTGCTTTACAGGTACATACGCACATGAGAGTGTGCGCACACGCACACAACACACAGACACAAACATCCTCATCTGGTATTGACATGCCGCACGGCTGTAGGTGTTTCCATTTAAGGTCAGTCGATTGCCTTAAGTATGTAATGTTAGGAGGGGGGTCCGTAAACATGTCAAATTAGCAGTAATGAATGACCAGGCACTGGCAGGGGGAACTGTCAAGGTGCACGCCCAGGACAATACATTACCCTGAGTTATCCTAGTCTGCCCTCGTCTAACACTGGGTAACACACACATACACTGACCGAGCAGACACAGGGTGTAAACTAGTGGGACCCATTCAGCGGTCACACACTCTGCTTTAATGGGCTCTGTGGCTGATTGGTGTCTAAGAAACTAAAAAAGAAAGACCTGAATCAAGAAGGCAGATGCAATGTTAGAGTATGGAAAGTTCAGAGGAGCTTGGATTCTAAAAACAAAGTTGAAAGATTGACAGAAACAACCAGGAAGACAGAAAAAATAATTGGAGAAAAAATATTTGAAAATAGATAGAAAGAAAGATAGAGGACTAAGCTAAAGGGAGAGAAAACAAACTGTGGTATTTATTTTTTCTTCTCAGTGTTGAAACAGGAAAAGGACCTCTGGTTTAATAAACCATGAATCCTTTCACAGAGGGTTTGTATGTTATTCTTCGGAGAAACAGATACGTGGGGAGGGAAGGGGAGACAGAGAGAAAGAGAAGCAGAGAGCAGCATGGGGCGAAAAAAAGAGATGCTCTGCAACCATATGAATTTCGTTCTCCCTCTTCCTACCACACATACACACACTTTCCTCAGCCCACTTCCAGGCTGTATGTTAGTTTTGGGTTAGAAGTGTGTGGGATGAGGGGAGGGGTACATGTCCTCCTCATCTAGTGAGTCCAGCATGGAGGAGAAAGAGCATAAATGAGAAGGAAGAGTAAAAGATATACTTCCCATCTGTAAATGATTAAAAATCTCCTCTCTCTCTGACAGTTTATGAAAATGACTCCCTAACATATTCACTCTATTGTGGTATACAGAAAAACCTTTCACCGCAACAATGCATGTACATCAATATGTGGTGCATACATAAGTAGAATGGAAGTATCCACTTGAATTCACACTTGTTTTGCTGTATACACTGTGGATATAGTGATAAACAAACTTGTAGACAAACATGAATCTACTGTCTCTGTACGTCGTCTCTTTTCCCCCTCTCTTTCCCTCTCCCCTTCTCTCCCTCTCCTTCTCCTTCCTGTAACAAAGGTTACATTGATCATGTTTCTAAAAGAGACTCTGTATTTCCACACGGCCCTGCCTCTGATATGTTTTTCTTGGCAGGTCAGACTTCTACTTTTGTCATTCACTCAGCATATTTTAACAAATTAGAAACATTAGAAACCAGGATCGCAGCAATGTTTTGGTTTGGTTTCGAAACTCTTACGGTCCCCACAATTATATTTCAAAACACGGGCGAATTGTTTGACAGCTGAGCGGAATAAAACCCTAAAACAACTTTTTCATTAGAAACACATGCTCATGCAATTAGAACCTAGCATTATGTTAATGTGTGTTTGCACTGGTTCATTTGTTGTCGTGTGAACAGTGACGCCGTGCAAAGGCGTGCGGGTTTAAGCGTGTGTCTGTGTGCACATGTATATGCTCTTATATGTGTGAAGGTGTTTGTGTGTGTGAGTACGGTTGTCTCAGTGTGTGTGTGTGTGTGTGTGTGTGTGTGTGTGTGTGTGTGTGTGTAAGGGACAAAGGGACACAGTGCTCCACATAACAGCATTACAGATGGCTGTTGTGAGTGGTTGTGACAGTGAAAGCGAGTGAGTTCCCACTCCATACAGATGTACTCTGAGTGACCTTACAAACACAGTGGAACTAAAACAGGCCCCCTACCTCTCGCTCTCACTCTGGCACACACTGTCAATTCTCACTCAGCCCTTGCGGGGCACTAAAAGTTGTTTCCTGAGCCAGGAATACATCAAGGGCCAAGAATATATAAGCAGGGAGCAGGAGAGATGCATAGCTAGGGTCCAGGAAAGCATAACTTGGACTATGTAAATATTGGACCGAAGGATTAGTAGCTTTTGCCACCTATAAAAGCAAGACAGGTATGCCAGCCTGAGTTAACGACCACATGCTCTGACTTTACCCTGGATTGTTTTACCACAGAGCCGCTGTGGACAAAGAGGACATTTCAACAACTTCACTTTATGGAGGAAAAAGGGGGAAAAACTAGAAATGACTTTACTTAGCTGAACAATCACCCCTTCCTTTCCCTGACTTATTATTCCTGTCTCTTTTTCTAAAATACAAATATCTTTTTAAAGGGTCTGTTCTGCAGCATTCCTCTGCTCTCTGTGATGTTGAAGCTGATTTTGATTTTTGTCTTTGCTTGCTCATTCTTTTATTCTTCCTCTGAGCCAGCTCTTTTTTGGTGGTAGATTGTGAAACAACAAGAATGTTTTTTATTCTCGTGCGGTCTCACCCGCAACATTTGTTTCCAATTTGACAGATTTTGAAACAGAAATTCTTGGGAGAGAAAATGATGGCTCAAAAATAAGCTCTATACAAAAATCCTCCACCTATTCCTCAAGTCTCTCCCCTTGTTCGCAGCCTCCATCGCTGTAAGCTTCTCTCCTTTACTTCCTTCACCTCTTCTTCTCTTTCCTCCGTTGGTTTAAATCCAAACAAAGTCACCTCATCATGTATTGTGGGAGAGATTGTAAAGTTTTCATTGAGCCCATGTGGAAGTGATTTGGCTGTAATCTCCAGTAATTGTGACTGTAACACAGAAACAGGCTGGAACAGATTGGCCTCATATTTTTCTTCAGGGTCACTATGGGCTTATCTCAATATTTAGCATCTTGCCTGATTGAGTTATCATATCACATTTGCTGTTAAGAGCTGAGTGATGTCAACAAATGAAACCAGAGACCGCAAAATGTTGCTTTAAATCACAAAGAGGAAGGTTCCTGTTTGAAGAAAGCACACACATCAGTGTCAGCACGACCCACCGAGAGCTGACTTTTTAAAATGCATGACATTTAAGACCGCTCTAGCGCTGTGAAACTCAAATGCTGTTAAAAAAGCCACCATTAGAGTATGACCTATCCTAGATATGAACCCAGTTTCCCTCAACCCGTGTCACTCACACACACACACACACACACACACACACACACACACACACACGCTCACATGCATAGAAGTCAAGAGCACTTTGCTCTGTTGCTGTTGAGGTGCAAATGGTTTGTCTCTACGCATCACTGACCCAATGCTGCTCCTTCACCTCTTCTCTTTTCTGTCTGCTCCTTCTTGAATCTGTCCATCACTGCTCCACCTCAGTCACCCCTGGCTCCCTTGCACTTTTATCTCTGCGCCCCGTTTGTCTCCCCATAATTTGTCTCTTTGTCCTCTGTTCATCATACTTTCCATTTTTCTGACTCATGATTTGTTTTCTCTCGACTCTCTTAGCCCCGTGGCCCTCACTCACACATCTTGATGAATGAATAATCTTGTTGCATTGTACTCAGCCATCCTTGTCCATGTTCGATAATGGCTCATTTGATTCTTCCTAGTAGTGTTCAGTGCATGGCAGAGACCGAAAGCTAGAAGCCATGCAGTTATCATAAAGAGAATGTCAACTGTGAAGCCACAAAGCCTACAAGTGATTAAAACCCTTCAACTCAGGGTTACTTCATCACAATCATTAGTCTTTTCTTGTCCTACCTTCTGGCTGTAAAAACCCACAGAACCTCACCCTCCCCATCCGTTAATAATATTCACTCTGCCTCTGATACATTAGCCAGTGAATGATAGGGCAAAGCCCTGGCCTAATTGCTTTCTTCTTGTAAAGTCTCAATTCATTTTTGCTGAGGAGACACAGAGATGTGTGCTTATAGTGCACACATACATGAACCCATAGGCACACAGAACCTGAGCCTCACATTCACACACTTACACTTACCCACAACCCCACCTTCCAACTGCCGTTTTATGATGGATGGGGCTGAAGATGCATGGGGGAGGAGGGGAGAGAGACTATAAGACTGCATGTGTGTGCATGTGTATGTGTGTGCGCACAAGTAAGGGTGTGTGTTGGTTCAAAAGAAAGAAAAAGGGAGAGAGAAGGAGAGAGAGAGAAGCTGAGCTGAGGAGCTCTGATTAACGACACAGAGAAGGGGTCCCAGAGGAGCTGGGGGAAGAGCAAAACTATCTAGGGCCAGCTGAGAGAGAGAGTGTGTGAGAGAGGGAGAGAGGTTGGAAGAGAGACGGAGTGAAACAGAGAGAGAGGGCACAAAAAATAGAGGGAGAAAGTGGGGGCAGGGGGGGTGGATAAGATGTTTTCTTTTCATATGTTTCATTAAAACAGATTCACAAACACATGAAACTCTGCATATCTATCATCATCACAAGCAGCAAAAAGGAATATGAGCTTTACTCTTTTTAACCTCCATAGCTACACAATGCATTCCTTCTCTTATACTTACCAGGTCCGACACACACCCTTCAGATTAAATCTTCTCACTTTACCTCGATCCTGGAGCTCGATGCCTCAGGCTTCTGTCCACAGTGCTGTCAGAAGGGGAAACAGGGTGTGTGTTGCCAGAGCGCAGGCCATCACCTCTCCCTGATTGCACATGAGAGTAGAGGTAATGGGAGTGTAATAGCACCTTAAGTACCCTGCTCTCACTGACACTGGCTGTATAGCATTACCCCTTGGTCTGACTGTGTGGCAAAGTGTTGTGTGAGTGTGTATGTGAATGCATTGGCATATGTGCATGTCCAAGTTTTTCTTGTGTATAGGTGTCAATCTGTTTGTCTGCTGTGGATAAGTGTGTGTGTGTGGATGAGTGTGTATCTCATGAAAGAGGCCTGACTGAGGTTTGAGTGTGTTGTGTTTTCCCTGAGGGTCGTCTGAGCCGCAGCGATCAAAGAGAGAGATGGAGGTTAACTGACCAGACCTGAGAACCTCCACAGAAGGACCTGAGGGACTCCTCTCTGTTAGCCCAGGTACCAATCATCTGACACACACACACACAAACACACACAATCAGTGGAGCGGTGAGTGTAGAAGGGGGCAGTTTGAGTGATCCAGGGGGATTTAAAGATCTGTAAGGCCCAAACTAACTTTGTCACTTCACTCACACAGCCGTAGCCTTTCACACAGTATCCATTACCTCAGATACGTTTTCTACAAAACATCAAATAGCTTTATCCCAACTCCTACCTCAGTGCTTTCACAGAAAGATGCCTTCCACTGATATGGAAGTCCTGTAAAGTGAGTATAAGTTATATAGCGGGGGTCCCTAGAGAGAAACTCAATGACTAGTCTTGTACTAGAAAGTTAGACTGTATTCCTGAGTAGCTCAAAGTAACGCCTTCGCTGAAGGACTGAGAGTGGCGCACTTCGGCTGGAAGTTAAGCTGGAAGTTGTGTTGTTAAATGAGAGAGGAAAAAAAAGAACAAGCATGTTCAAGTGTGTGAATGTGTGCAAGTGTGCAAATGTGGAAGTGCGTGAGTTGCAAATGTGCATTGGGTCTGAGCATGTGTGCGTGTTTGAAAATGAATGAGCGATAACCATCACAGGCAGCTGCCGTGGTGAAGAGAGACAACTAGCACCAGCTAGATGCAGCAGGAAAATTTTCTTGAAAATAACACTGAGTACTTGTTGATTCCGAAGGTGCAAACATCAGATATGTATTTCTGAAATCAAAAATTTTGTGAGTGCTTTAATTCTAAAGTCTCTGTGCTGCAGTGGAATATGCACACACTTACTTTATTAAAAGTAGCAGTTCCACAATGTAAAACCAACATAAATCACACATTTAAAACTGTAAACTTCATACATTAGAATGAGTTCTACTACAACTTTTAATACTCATTTATTGTCTAGAGTGGCCCCATTGGGAGTATTATGTTATCATAACACTAAATTATTATTACTAATCAACTGATATGAGCAGCAGATGTTTAAAGTGTTGTACTGCTAGTGTTCGATATATTTTTCTTATTGGCAGCAACAACTGTGAAAATATTTAAAGAAACAACAGTTACATTATTCTACATGTAGCCACAACCATTATTCATTCCACAGTGTTATAGGTCTCTGTTGCTGTCTAAAAAAGAAATTGTGTAAAGTGATCATAATTGAAGGATTGTTTCTTTTTAAAAGGTGCTTTTGGGACACATACTGAGGCTCTTACCCTTCCATCTTACACTGCCAGACTACTTTGTACTTTTCATATTGTTTTGAAGCTTGGGTAGCAATCTAAATCCAAAAGCTGACAATAACTAAAGCTGTGTAAAATGAAATAATGTTGCATGGTAGAAATCAGTGTAGAATATTGAGTGTATGTATAAACAGTCATGTAAGGCGCAGCTATGTCAAACTAAAGCACAGCATCTGAGTACTGTTATTTAGTTGCTTTCCACCTCTGCTGCAGTGTAGTGTGACTGTTGTTTTGTACAGTATAATGCATTTCCTGTATGTGAGGAATGGTCAACTGTCCTTTCCCCTGGAACAAACAAAGTATATCCTACTCTCTCAAGTTAAACATGACCCTTATGATGACATTGAGAGTCAGCCTGTTTGGGTAGGTGACGGTGATGTGTGTGTTTCCATGTGTGTGCGTCGGGTGTATATATAAGAGAAGGGGGGAGGGGCACAGGAGTCTGCTGCTGGGTAACATCTCTGTCAGGACGGCCTAGCTCCATCACCACCCCACTTCCACGCACATACATGCATGCGCGTACTCCATCAGCACCCGCTCAGGGCTCATCAGTCGCAGCGGAGCACATGTGGCTGGAGTATTCTAAACAAAGCTTTATAAAGAGCTCAACTAAGACGGCCCGATGTGACAGTCAGGGTACTAATGACGCCTGGAGACCGCTAAATACGCCACTGACAGACCAACAGCCTGCATGCCATGCACACACATCACACACAAGTTTTCATTTTGGCATGCACAGACCAACTCTTGCAATCACTCCGGCTGTGTGAAACACACAGATGCACACAAACTGATAGACAGACACACACACCTTGTGCCCAAGGGCATCTGTCCGCAGTCTAAGAGCTCCCAACTGTTGAGGAAAAACAGCTCAATTAGCTCAGTGGAGGAACTAACGAAATACATCTATACACACACACACACCACCCACACACACACACACACACACACACACACACACACACACACACACACACACACACACACGCACACATATATACAGACACACACAGAATCGCATTGATCCTTTCCCAGTCTGTGGCTCTAATTGGTGTGTTGATGATACTGTGAGAGTGTGGGATCCTTCAGGCAACCATAGAATGTCTTCCAGCTCTTTATTTCTCATTTAAAGTTGAAATACACCCACAAACCCTCTCAGTCGCATGCAGCAAACTATATTCTACCTGATATTCCTTTTGAAATACTTTTCTTATGTCTGGGTTTAATCTAATTTTTCTCAGTATGTGATAATGCCATACCTGAGATCACTCCAAGATCACAAAAAAGCACACACAGAGAGAGCCTTGAAAATCAGAGCATTCCAGCTCCATAAATATCTAATCGCTTGATGATTTTGTTGCTCCCAGTAGATTGAACAGTTGTAAAAACCATCTATCCATTATGTGCATGTCCATTAAAACTCTGCACGCAAATGCTCAATGAGCACCTACAATTCAAACACACACAAACCTTTACACACACACTTGCATGCACACTATTACAGCAAGTCAGTGAGAGCAAATAGGGTAGAGTTATTTCCATAAAGGGTCTCAGTGGGTCTCAAGGATCTCTACTCCTGCCGACTGGGAGCGATTTAGCGTAGCACACACTGGTATATTAGTAACTGAAGACGTCTGGGGACGAGGCTGCTCTCTCTAAAACCCTATCCCTCCACTGTGACCTCTAGAGCATTCACAACTGGGACTGGGAGGCACTCTCCATCTTTTGCCTTCCCTCTTTCGCTGACTATATCAGTTTGTTCTCCTTTTCTCTTTGACTTTTGGGATTTTTTTTTTTACTATCTTCCCCCTTTCTTGGGCGTGGGGTTATCTTTTTTTGTCCATATATGTATTATATTTTTTCCATCTTCCAAGTTATTTCTCTTTTTCCATTCCGCCCATATTCTACCCTATTTTTCCACATTTATCTCACTACAGTTCTCTCTTACATCCATCCTCTGTCTCTCTCTCTCTTGCTCTCTCTTTCTCTCTCTCTCTCTCTCCATCCCCCCTCCCTCCTTGGCCCCAGGGACAGACTGCTGATAGACTGTGTACACCAGCTGCCCAGGGGCTATTTTTAAGGAGCATTTGTCCTTCTCCTTCCCTCTGGAGACTGACTCAACCCAACAACATCTCGTCCGTGCACACTCAAATGTGCGCACAAACACACAGGCATTAACACATGCACTCATTAGCCCATGAGCATGCATGCCCCACACTTTCTCTCTCACACACATCCTCCGTCCAAGGGCATTCTGTAAATGTAGGGGCAGCTTGTAGCGCTGTAGCCCTGTGCTTAACTACACAGGAGCCCAGGCGCTCCCAAACCGGCCTCAGAGGGCTCATAAAGCTGCCCTCCTCCCAGGGCCTGGCTAATACTCTCTCTTGTTCTACCCCTGCCTTACAATAGTTTGTAAAACAATACTGTAAAACACTGTTGCCGAGTGTTGCGTCAGGCCACTTTCATCACTAAACCCACAGCAGCCAATAGCAGGCCTTGAATAATACATACAGGAAGTTGGAAGATTCGGGTTCAGTGGTACCCTGTAAAGTGCAGGTTAATACTTCTGTAGTACATGTTATTTGAGTCAGCTTTCCCATTATATGGTTTGGATGTGATATAGATATGCAATTACAGGGCCAAAGTGCTACTGAGGAAAATGTTGGAATTGTAAAAGAAGCTAAAGGAAAATGTATAAATGACAGCAATTGATGGAGTGATGCACATGCATAATGTAATTAGTCTGTTCTTGACTAAGAAAAACCTTAAAATATTTTCAGAAATGTGAAATTATTTAAATTTTTATTTGTAACCTTGGTAATAATTGTAAAGGAATTTGTTAACAAGCTACTAAATTATGTTCAAAGCTTCAAATGCAGCCTGCGAACCTTACTTTTGTGCTGTGTTCAACCGCTGCTGCTCAAAGCAAATGTAAAATATAAAATGAATCCTCAAACAACTGCTCCAGCAACCTCGTTAAGACATTATTTACTTTCATCGTTAGCCAAGGAAGAGGACACTAAAAATCTGTCAGCAGCCTGAAACGCCTGCTCGAGTGTCTGAGCACTGTTTAATTGTGCCATTTATCAGCCAAAAAAGCCTACACACTCATAAATAAACACAATGCCCATGCAAAAGAATTATAAAAATGTCACGGCTAACCCACAAGTGAGGCCAGTGTTGATGCATATTAAGCGATTTAGTCAGTGAAGGAGTGGAGCAAAAATATGATGGTTAATTTAAGAGTCATTAAAATTGTATGAATGTGCATTGCGCTTGCTTAGAGTGGGATTTTCTCTGATCGGTAACGAAGAGGGAGAAAGAGCAATACAAGCTGCCACACATTGTGGTCTATAAACTCACTGATTGATCATGGTAGAGGCAAGCAAACCTGAGAGGGAGGCCCAATCAATGTTTCTGAGACTGAGAAGATAGCATGTGTTTGTGTGTATGGGCATGTGTAGGTGCAAGTCTGTGTGTGTTAATGTGTGCTTACATGCAAGTGTAGATCCAATATTTTGTCTGTATATGCTTACAACCTTGCGTGTATTGAAGTGCAAGATTGAATGTGCGTGCGTGTGTGTGTGTGTGTGTGTGTGTGTGTGTGTGTGTGTGTGTGTGTGTGTGATTGTGCGCTTCCCTCATTTGAGGAAAGACAATGTTCTACATTCCACTGGGGAACAGAGTCATTACCGAAGCAGGAACTCAAGCCTGGAGGCCACGGCTCTGCATGTAGTGTGAATAGATCGAGCTAGTTTCTCACTGAGACGTGCTGTAGAACACACACTCCGCCATTACCAGTGCCCTGCAGTTCAAACCTCACTCCCACCTTATTTCAGCTGAAAAAAATAGGTAAAGTTGACAAAAACAAACAAGTATCTCACTGTGACAGATGTGAGGGGAAACGATCAGTGCTTTGAGACTGCATCTCATGCAGGAATTTTTATGTCAAACATAAAGTGAGAGTGTTAAGTGAACATTAGTGTAAGGGATGGGGATCTGGACAAGATTGAATTCCCCGAGTCCGCAGCTGAGCTTTTTAACCCATCACTGAAGAACATGTCAGCTCTGAAGCCCTCTGCTGCCCTCTGTTGGTGACTGCACCTCACCCACAGTTCCCACGCGGTGCAGGTACAAACATATGGCATCTGTCTATCACCAAATAACAGGTGTGTGAGTGATTCTTCCTTGTCCCACTCTGCCCCTCTTCTTTTGTCAATTTTCCCTCTTGGCATCAAGCATGGCTGGGTTAATTTCCCCTGCTGCTGACACACACAGGTCGTTAGCATGGCCCACAGGAAACTATTGTTCAACCATAATAGATGACAATCAGAAGTAAGGGTCTGATAACACCTGCTGTCACCCAATGCTCCGTCTGTTTGCCTCTGATTCTTCTCCTTTTATTTTCTAAATATCTTTCCTTCCCACTAATGTGTTAAAACCCAAGTGCAGTTGCTTTGTGATGTGCTCATACTTGCAGATATATTGTACATTTCACTGTAATTTGTAGTTTTTTCTCCCCTGTTTCTCTTGTACTCTTAGCCACTAAATTAAGCATGACATATCTGGGTTGCGATAGCCCTATAACACAATAGTTAATGCTTCTATACAGTACTGAATCTCTTTTGATAACACAAATGTACACACACTCTACACACACACACACACACACACACACACACAACAGCCACCAGCCCTAACCCACACACAAAGCTACTTCCTTTTATAACCTCAATATGTGCTTCTTCTGAAGGCGTTTCTTCTTCCTTCTACATAAATCTGCAAACTTATTTAATTCCATTCAGACAGTTTACCGACCTCTTTCTTGGTCCAGGTTTCTGCATTTTCGTGCATCCTTCTAGTACCAAAAATGGGTTTCCAGGACCTGCAATCATAAACATTGTTATAGACCTCCAACATGCTCACAGTGTGGTACAATGGTGTTGATTTTGATTGACACCACTGGTGATATGTAAAAAAATATGAATATTTACAGTATTAGTATTAGTCATGGTAAAAATTCCAGTCACATCACATACATACGCTTAAACCACCCTTGATCTATAAACAGACTGAGAATGAAGGGGCTTGATTGGCTGTGAGAATGATTGACAGCTGAACGAGTGGAACCTTTGAATGTGAAACTCAAAGGAAAGAAGGGAAGCGTGTTTGTGCAGGTCCCAAGGGGGGAAAAGCCTGGGTTTCACACACGCATGCATGCACGCTCATACGCACGCACACACACACACACACACACACACACACACATTGTGATCTTGCTCTACTTTGGGCTGTGCTCCACATGAAAGCGTCAATGCTTCCTGCTGTTTGAGACGAGCTGTGTGTTGCACTGCAAAAGAACATACAGGTCTGTATATACATGTAGACGGACAGGTCTGTGTGGAGACCAGAGCAGGTGAGATTGTATCTACTATGGCTTTTGTGGGATGTCTTTATTCTTCTTTTTTTTTTTAAACTTATTTCTTCCTCTTCTTATCTCTCTGTTACTTCCTTTTCTGTCTTTTCGGATTGTTTTTTTTTTCCCTTATTCCTTTTCTCTCCTTCTTTTCTTCTTCTCATCCCTGCTTTACTTCTTCCTTATGTCCCCGGAGAGGGAAATGAATGAGTTTCATTCACATCCTTAGAGCCAGTCAGGTAAAACACAAAACACCAAATAACATTTTTTTCATTGAGTTTTCAGCATGTGTTTTGTTAATTTCTATCATAGGAAAAACAGAAAATTTATGCATGTTTTATCCAAACATTTAAATTTTGCAGAAAACACACTATTACATGTTTAATTAGAACCATATTTCTCCCTGTCAGTGTGCTACTGACTCATCATTCCCTCAAAATAATATTGAATATAGAAACTGAACATTTCACCGTGTTCTACAAATGGTACAACACAAACGTGGAAGCACTGCGCCCTTGACTATCCCCCTGCTGAAAGTAAGTCTTAGCCAATTAACAACGTCTTCCACTAGGTCTACACGCACACACAAACACCCATGTGCGTGCACTCACACAAACCCAAACCTCGCAGCTCATGGGACTAAACCTCATTAACTGCTCTGAGACAGACACTCTCTCTTTAATCAATCCTTTTCTAAGACTGTATGCACATGGAGAAACAGTGACAATACAACACAAGCACATACACAAACACACACACACACACGCGAGGAGAGAGAGAGACAGAGAGAGGCTTAGATACATTCGCACAGTGGTCTCCCAGAGAGAAAAACATGGTCATTTGCCAGGGTGATTCAACTCTAAAACACCCTAATTACATCGACAAAGCCACTTTGTTTTGGTGCTGGATAAAATGTGAATGATTTAGCATATTATTATTATGCCTCTGAAATATTAACCAACCCCTAGGGACTTTATCTGCTCTTTTAAATATATGCAAATTATTTTATTTTGGTTTGGTTTGTTTCCAGTGACTTTTGTGAATTGTGTTTGGATAATTAAATGAATGCGTGCAGATGTAGAATCGCAGGCAGTGCCTACATGATGATGATCTGCCAGATTAGCATACAAATTAGGAATGTTGCACCTCGACTGCTAATCGACTAACTTTTGTTTTCACTTCAACCTTGACCTATTTGAAACATCCACCCAGTGTCTGGCCTTGGAGTGGAAATGTAAACACTGTTCCCTGGCTTTTAATTGATAAGACTCATTTGATAATGTCCTTCATTCTGAATATTTCTCATTTCTCTTGTTTCGAATTCTTTCAATTACGACTGTCCTCCTATCTCGTTGGGTGGTTCTTCACATTACACCACAGTTGTACTCAAGTTGCAGCTCTGCATTGACTTTGCAATGTAAGCCTAGCTAGAGAAGTGTAAAAAATAAAGGTGGGTGAAATTGTCTACCTCAGAGTGAACCAGGTTTCAAGTTTGAGAAGTTCTTTCAGACGATGCAGTGGACCTGGAACAGTTGATTTGCAGAACGCCAACATTTCAGCTCTGTCTTACTTCACTGATTGCCTTGTGAATCCCTGATGGGTTCCGCTTCGTACATAATCATTTCCCTAACATGGGATAATTTGATTCTATTACTCTAACAACAGCGCAAACAAATTGCCTACGTAATTTATTGTGCCAATAACAGCAAAAACAGATGTGGTAATGGTACTGTGGCTTTCCAACCTCACATTTATATGGACTTAAACCGAACTGGATCTAATCATCACAATACACTCATGAACACCCACCTCAAGGTTTACTTGGTGCATTTTCTGTATCCAAACTATGGTTTGGCTAACCAGTGACCCTAAATCTCACACCGTCTCAGCTCCAGGTCTTTTTTTGTGCAAGTTCCCCTCAGTTTTTCAGCTTTTATCAGGGGAATTTCCTGTGAGGAGCTTCAAGACACAAAAATGTATGTCTTAAGCCATGATATATTTACTAAAGCCACATTACATCCCTCCTGCTGTACCACACAGGCCCTCTGCTGCTCTCTCTCCTGTTCGCTATATCTCTCTATTCACTGGTGTTCCAGATGCCCTCCAAAGCCCTCTGCTCTGTCCCATTTCTCCCATTGCCTCGGGTCCTTTTTGACACCCCTGGCATGTTAATGGGCCAATCAGAGACACTGTCCTTGAGAATCTCACTTTGGCTCATTTTCATACCCTCCCTCCTCCCTCAGATTTATAACCTCTGCAGCTTACAGCTCCAGATGTTTTGTTCTGGTTTTTACTCTCTGTAATTGCTAATTCAATCTGGTTGTAAAGGAGCAGATGCTCTCAGGACTTGAGCATACCTGTGTGGGTTGCTATGTGTGCATGCGTGCGCTTCTCTCTCACATGTTCAAAGCAACAGGATTTACTGTAACACCCTGACTCATGAACATAAGCCAATACAATTACAACAAACCCATTTCCTCATGCACAAGAACAACACAACAGCAGTTTTAACTTGCAAAAAAAATCACACTCTGGCATCAACTTCCATTATACACCAAATTACTGTCACCCTTAAATCACGGCTGCTGAGGTTTGCTGGTTTAGCAGCACTAAGAGTTGGCTTTGGAGGGCCGAGCTGTGGTGGGAGCCTCTCATCAGCCTCCTCACATTTTTTTATCATCTTCAATCCTTTTTCTCACCAGAGAAAGTGGCAATCCAGCCCAGTTTAGAGAGAAAAATAAACAGACTGGTTATCCACAGGAATGTCAATGCTACTTTAGTCCCATTAGGAACATCTGTGTGTGTGGTTTGAGATCACAGCGGGTAGTCTCGGCAACTTTGAACATCTGACAAGTGGCTTCATTGTTTTAGCATATTTAATACTTACATACTGTGCTAGAAATGCTCTGTGCACACACTTATTTGCAACACATTTACATGAGGGTATACATCCACACAAGCGCACACACACACATCACTCTTTGCTCAAAATGCCCCCACATACACTCAAACACTTGCACACAGTGGTCCTGTCATGTGTCATGGAGACAGGGGTCAGATACTGTGTGATGTGTGAGGGTTATATCGCTTGGGAAAAGGACTAAAGATCTTACCGGAGCTGCAAGAGGGCCAACAATAACAGCCTGAAGTATAACAGCAGTGAAACCCTCTCACTGACAGGAGGAAAGCAGGGCCCCAGTGAGTGACTCCAGAGATCACAACCTCTTCTGTGGGCACAAAGATGGGTGGGATTCTTAATTCATAGCTAATGTGCAAAACAAAGAACATTGTTTTCTAAAGACATTGTAAAACTGCAAGAAAAAAGCAGAGGGCGTTTAAATAGATTGGAAGCACATGTTTGCAGAGAAAGAATAATAGCAGAGTTAGAAGAGGGGTCTTTTTTTGTGAAGCTGGACACATTCCCAAATCTAGATGATATTCTGACCACATTTGTCATGGGAACTTCAGCCATGTAAACACAGCTTGAACCCCCAGTGGTCACACTGACTGACACACACACAAACATTCACCCCTGTAGAAGACTCAGCAGGCCTCTGGAGCAGAAAAGTCAGAGTGCCCCCTAGTGTGTAATTGCGTTACAATTACATCCTGTAAATCTGATCTGTCTGTTTCCTTCATCTCAGAAGTTTTAAATGTCAGTTTGGCTTTGATAGAACAAATGAAAACTCAAGAACACGTGTAAATGTGGTTGTAAAATATAAAATCACCAGGAAGGGCTGACATTCTGCCAAATTCCAAATTCAGCTGCATGACTTTTCTAAAAGCTTCTCCTTCTATGGATACTTAAACAGTGAAGGAATGTTAATTAAAGGTGCAAAAATTTTGTACCGCTCTTGAGTAGAATTTTGACATACTCGTGCTTAAATATTCTCATTTCAAGGAACTTTATACCTCTACTCCACTGCTTTTCAAAGGAAAATACTGTACCTTTTCTTTATGATACTTAGATTTTTTTTCTTTTTACAGAAAAACATGATATGTATTAAGATGAGATATGACTTTATTGATCCCACCCTTGGGAAACTGCAGTGTTAACAAGAGCAAAAATACAAAAAAAGAAAGTGCAAAAAGACAGGCAGAAACATTCAAGACTGAACATGAAATATAAAAGACAATCTCAGACTCAGACTCAGTTTTACTGTCATTCGATCAATGGTACATGAAAGAACAAAATGTAGTTACCCAGGTCTCAGCTTGTAGCATAAGAAGATAAAGAACAAAATCTAAAATAGAATATATAAACGGTAAGTAGGGTAGAATAAAACTACCATAAAAAATATGCAAAAAATTTTAAAAAGATAAAAAATAACAAAATAAATTCTTAACATTTACAAAATTTCACAGTATGCAGCAACAGTTAAAGTGATGGTGCATAAGCAGCAGCATGAGCAGCAGCAACAGTAAAATAAAGTGGCAACAGTGAATAAAGTGGCATTGTTCAAGGTGCATGGTAGACAGTCTATGGGGGCAGTGTGTGTGTGTGTGTGTGTGGGGGGGGGGGGTTGAGCAGTTCAGCAGTCTGACTGTATCCAGATAGAAGCTGTTTTTCAGTTTAGATGTTTTTGCCCAGGTGCAGTGCAGCCTCCTGCAAGAGGTCAGGGGGGTAAACTTCTTTTTATATTAGTTGTTTTTGTACATATATACATATTATTTACATGTTTGTATATAGTTGTAAATGAATTTATGTATGTCATCTCATATTGAACCAAGAAAAGCACTCGGAGAGTGCAGACTTCTACCAAGACAGATCTGCCCCCTCCCCCGATCACCACCAAAATTTAATAATTTCTTCCTTGTGCCAGTATCAACGTTTCCTGAAAATTTCATGAAAATCCATCCATAACTTTTTGAGTTATCTTGCTAACAAACAAACAAACAAACAAACACGCACGCAAACACACAAAGCAAAGTGATCACAATATCTCCTAGCCGAGGTAATCATCTCCCAAGTAATACATGAGGTACATGTTCTCATGTGTATCTGTTATTGATCAAAACAATTCATTTTCTTTATCTTTAATAATAACCCTTAGAAAGAACTTTTATTGTTGGTACATTAAAGGTCATTTTGCTATTAATATAATCTAATTATAGGATAAAACAGAATAGAATAGAATAGAATAGAATAGAATAGAATAGAATAGAATAGAATAGAATAGAATAGATGTTTTGAAATTTTTTCTTACAATACACAAAACAAGGATATGGACATAGAAAAAAAAATTATAAGGAAATACACAAGCAATTAGAGTATGGTCATGTGACCATATGTTATGGACCATTTACAGTGTTAATTAGTTTTTTGACTGCATGAACTCAAACTAATTCTAAAATATTTTCCTTTATTTGAGCTATGTGCAGTGTATGTGCAATATTAACAAGACAAGCACTCAGAGAGCACAGACCTTTGCCAAGACAGATTTGCACCCCCCACCCCCCAGTCACCACCAAAATTTAATCATTTCTTCCTTGTGCCAGTATCAACATTTCCTGAAAATTTCATGAAAATCTGTCCATAACTTTTTGAGTTATCTTGCTAACAAACAAATATGCACGCACGCACGCACGCACACAAAGCAAAGTGATCACAATACCTCCTGGCGGAGGTAACAAACAATAACAAAAGAGCAGCATTTTTGAGGATGTGCCTTATTGGTTAATAATGTGCCATTGATAGGCAATGACTTGTGAGACACATTCATAAGTAATATATTACAATATGCAAACAGGTTGGGTTTTGAATTGGTGGAAGTGCTAATCTGTGCTTTCTGATTACCTCCGCCAAGGAGGTTATGTTTTTGCCAGGGTTTGTTTGTTTGTTTGTTTGTCTGTCCGTTAGTGTGCAACATAACTCAAAAAGTTATGGACAGATTTGGATGAAATTTTCAGGGTTTGTTGGAAATGGGATAAGGAAGAAATGATTCAATTTTGGTGGTGATCGGGGGTGGGGGGGCCCACGGGGGGGGGCCACTGATCAGCCTTGGCGGAGGTCTACGCTCTCCGAGTGCTTCTAGTTTAGGTATTCACTGGAATTTTTTCAAATATTTGATTAGTTAGACTAATTCGATATATTGCCCAACTTTACAATAAATTAATAAAAAATACTTAATACATGCTACATGACACAATGAATGCAGTTTAGTTTTCTTATGTGTACTCCAAAGTCTATGAGTTTTACTTAAGTAATATTTTGAATTCAGGGCTTTTATTCTGTGAACATTTCTATTCTGTCATATTTCTGTTTTTACTTAAGTAAAGCATCTGAGTAATTCTACCACCTATGAAATTAAAAATAAAAAGATTACTCTGATGCAATTTCAGAGCAAAAATGTTTTTGCGGATCAGCTTTTCACATTATCCCTTCTGACATCCTGTTTTCTCTATAATTCATAGCACCATGAGGTTAAAACAAACACACACGAAGTCACCCCTACACACACATGTACATGTATCCTATACATCAGTGTAAAGAATTCTGATCTTTAAGGACACTAAGGTTCTTCAATCAAAGCTTTGATTGAATACTTTGCCATCCTCAGCACTCACACACTCACAAATACACACACATTGTTGACAAGGAGTGTCTTGAGCAACATCATTTACCACTTAGGCCCCTCCCCAAGGACCATGCCATTCTTAATGCGTGGCAGATAGGTTGATAGCTCTGGTTTCTGTCGAGAAGTGCATGTCAATCAACAGCTCGCGTCAACGTCACTGAGGCAAAGTGTTTTTGAAAGATCTTTTTACTGAGTGCCTTTCTATCCACTTTTTTCCTATCCACACACATACAAACACACTCACACATGCACAAACACATACACAACCATTTCCATCTCAGCAATCACTTCTCCTAGAGTTCTCCTCTTTGGACGTGTAACAGTAATTGAGGTTGCTCCCTTGGGTGCAGTGCATTCTGGGCGGTTAAGTGCTGTTTCTTGTTGTTTTTTTCTCAAATGGGTTGTATTTTGGCTATTGTGTTGTTTCTTCCTGCTCTTCTACAGAAGTGTAGGCAGTGGGCCATATTTACACGTATCATTAGAGAATAGAGACTCTGTCAGATGTGGGGCATCCGAGGGCTTATTTGCCCACCGCAGTATCAATCAATACGACAAAGTGTCTTTATACTTTCGGTCGACTCCAAGCCACATGAGAATTGGGGGGAAAAATATTTGTAAGGTGGATGAAATAGCACCCACCATTCATTTAATCATTTAAAATAAATAGTGAAGCAAACATAGCTTCATAGGTGTGCTCATAGAGACTACACCCACTGCGTCTAGGTGTAAGGTGACAGTCAGTCAAGGGTGTTCACTTGTTACTCTGACCTCTATCCATACTCACCACATCAGGCCTGGCTTGAGTACACCTCGTGACCTTTTTGCACGTTGATGACGTTGTCCGTCCAGAAGAGGGAGTGATTGATCTGGATTGACACAAACAGCCAGAGCCCTGCCTGGCCTGTCACACAGGATCACTGGGTCATTGTAGCATGCCTGAATGCCAGATGAGCAGGAACTAGGAGCACACAGGGTGGTGACCTGCAGGCTTATTATATATCCTATAGTGTTGAAGAAGCTGGAACACAAATATATGTAACAGAAAGTCAGAGAATAAAAGGCACTGTGCATCTAACCTAATGACTCTCAAGTTTTAGAAGGTACTTAAAATGTAAATGGTAATGGTAAAATGTAATTTCAAGCATCATCAACAGGTACACTCTAATACCTGAATTTAAAGACATAACTATTAAATATAAAGGTTGTCTAGCTGCTTTTCCAAATAAGACCATTTTTATATCTAATTCATTGATATTAAGTTACAACAGTACAAACTTGACAGCTGCATTTCCTGCCTTGGTCCAGTTGTTGTTTATTATCTGCAAAAAAATAAGTGTGCTCGTTCCTCAAAACTAAAAAGAACTACATGTCCGGTGTTGCATTACGTACGTTTGGTGACGTTACATTTCCGTAGTAACCTTTCCTGTCTGCCTAGTGGTGTGTTTGCGCCTCCTGTCTTGAAAGAGAGGTGAAGAAGAGTTTACTTTTCTGAGTTCAAGGTTTGGTTTCGGTGTTCGTCTGGAGTGAAGGGTTTTGCCGAGGCAGAAATCCCATTTTCACATAGCCAACATGCTGAACATGTGGAAGGTTAGGGAGTTGGTTGACAAAGCGTGAGTATCGCCAATTATATGTGGTCTTCTTCGTGTTAATGTTATTTGTGTGGAGTGTACCTGTTTGAAAGAGACACGTACCCAAAACTTTGACGTCACGTCACTGGAACAAGTTAGCTAGCCTGTTTGCTATTAGCGCGTTAGTTGGATGACTTTGATAAATGGTATTAGTAATAACAACGAACACTATTTCTCTGTAACCGCTATTCTACCGTGTCCTTCGATGCGTGTATGACGATTTTTGTACTGTTCTGAGAAAGTTAAGGGTGTTGTTTTAGCGTTTTGTCCGACAGTACAAGCTAAGTCACTTAGCTATCAAGCTAATTATGTAGCCCTCTTGCTCGGCAGTTAACCTAGCCGACTTGGCTAGCTGGCTAAGCTAGTTTGACAGCTCCTGGGCTCAGTACAGATCGGTCATATACTTAAACGTATAAACGCTACGTTAAAGCACAGATGTTTTTGTTCGGTAAAACATAAGATAACGCCAACATGTGGTTAAAGTTAGTTTCCTGTTCCTGTGTGATGACACTTGTAGCTAAGTTATTTGATAGAGGCGGTAGTTGTCTATCTTAACTTTACTCTACTTGGCTGGGAGATTACCTACTGTGTTGACAGCCAGGTTGTTTTGTTCAGCAGAAAGTCCCAAACTGTTAATCAATTGAAATTATCCACACAATATAACTAAAGTATAGGTAAAGTAAGAAACTTGCATGTTTTATGACACCCTTATAATGTGTAAATCAAACGTTATACTAGATTAAAAATCATTTGCTGAGAAAGTAAACACAAAACTACAGCAGCCTTATAAGATTTCCGAGAAAACAACATTCATTGCAAAGCTCTGATTTATTTATTTTTATTGTGATGTACAGTTGTTATTAAAGCAAAACGGGGTAAACAATGGGATCCAAACTGCTTATTAATCAGTAGCCAGTGATCCTACAGTGTTGTGCAACTCGGTTGGATGATGTCCAACAACTCATTTTAGGAAGTGATATTTAAATTCTAACCCGATTAAATTTTAGCTTTTTCTAGATTATACAAGTTAAGACAGACATCAGCACAATTGTGCTTACATGTAAGAAACTCCAAACAAAAAAGCAGTCACACTCTGGAGTCTGAGTATTTGCATAGTAAAGTGTTAGTTGGAGTCCAGCCCTGTGTGGTGGGTGAGCTAAAATGTCATGGCTGGATTTAATCTATAAATTGAACTAGTCTAATGCCTTCAAGATTCTTGCATTTATTGTTGTGCTTTGATGCTGGTTTACTTTCAACTGCTGACAAAATGTGAGCTCTTTGTATTAGGGCTGTGGTAATGTCGGTGCACTATTGTTTTTTCCCTACAAAGGTTTAATGGTAAATTTTGCAGATCCAGACAATAACATGTTTTAAGTCTATCCAAGAAAGCATTCCAGCTGAATGCACTGGTTTCCCTGGAGTGTGACCTACTAGAACTTGCGTTACTTTCATGAGAAAGAAAAGAAACAAGAGAGGTGGGGCAGAGCCAGAGTGTCAAAGATTAAAAAGGAAAGAAAGGGAGTTAACATGTTCATTGTCCTCCTGGGTTGCTTGAAATGCTTAGTGAAAGACTGTGTTTGAGGATTTTTTCAGTTTACACCAATGTAGAAAGTATTTCTAGAAAGTGCCACCATGTATTGGTTTCTAATGCTGACAAGTGTAGCAAAGTGCAGCATTTCCTGCTGTATGATTAAGCTCAGTTTTTTGCTGAGGCAGAGTATGCAAGCAAATGTCTTATCTTGTTTCAAAGCAAGTCTTGCATTGAATAAAGAAGACGTGCAATAAGTGACCAATGAAATACTGTTGTACTAATAAGTAACTGCAATTAAACCATCTACAGCAGGCATACAGACATGTGTGGTAATGTGCCACTTGTAATTGAGAATCACAACTTCCGTTTTATCTGGCTCTTATCTATAACTTAGGCCACCAATGTGTAGAGATAAGATGTTGCATCACTCTTCAATATGCGCTTGTGTATTGCTGTCGTTCATGCAAATATGAAGCATTATGCAGTATCACTAACTATAGCTAGAGATAGTTGTAGGATACATGACATTGATGCACACACAAAACGGTCACAAGCGCCACTCTTGTATTATTATTATAAGTGAAGGCTGAGCATAAATGTGATGGCCTAAACAGAAATTCAAACTCCTGAACTAAAATAAATAAAGAATTCTGCCCTCAGAGTTCAGCTTCATACAGGACAGGGCTTGTTAGCTTGACTGTCCAGCACAGCTGTTCTAAATTAGTTGTGAGAAACATTTTTTTCTAAAAGAGAGTATGTTGTCAGTGTTGTAACTGTACCCTGCCTTTTAGAGTAGTAATACAGAGTGTTTCCACAACCACAGAGAGGGAGTGTCTCCACCCATCAAATCAATGTTGCTCTTTCAGGCCTTGTAGATTTTATTGCTGATGTGGCAGTAGTTTGCATAGAATGAGGAGATGCTGGGTTAAAATGTGTTTCCTCCCCATTTACGGATTGGAAATTAGACTGAAACTGTCTGAATTTTAGATGATAGTACAAACATTAAAAATAAAGCTCAACCTTTAATGGCTAGAGTTTACATATACACATACACACTACATATGAAGTTGGTACATTCCTCAGTCAACGTGCAATATAAACCTTGACTAGATAACCAATTGAATCTTTTATTTTCTCATCTAACTGCTGTCCTGCTAAGTGTAATCATGGCATACCTCTTTCAGGTGTTTTTAAAGTCAAAAGTGGAAGTGGCAGAAAGGTTTAGTGCTCCACTGGGATTGATATAGACTAATGTCTGTTTAATTTGTTGAGTAATCAGCATGTTCACAAACCACCAGGAGTGCAAAGTACATTCACAGAGTAAATATCTCTTCATTTCTATATTCTGCATTGTTGAGGTAAAACCTTGTGATTCAAAACAGAGCTACCATTTGAATTCATGTTTGTTTTGTAGTAGGTTTCCCAGAGTATCTACAGGAAAGAGCCTACACATTGTGAACATAACCCTTCATACTGTATATAGGATTATAATGAATTTACTTGTTTACGCTTGCCTGTTTGGTGTTGAATAGTGGTTGAAGGAAAATACACACACGCACACACACACAAAGATCTCACTTTTGTCCTGTTGGCCTCTAAAAATAAGTCTGAAAGGACAAGTGTAGGGGTGTGGTTGTAATGAGAGTACCTTTCATCTATTATTGTTCATGCAGTATGCTTGAATGGAAGCAATTTGAATGATAATGCCAGGTATCATGTAGAACATAGGCTGTGTAATAAGAGATGTTTATGTTCTCTTTCTAATCCTGCTTTATAGAACCAACATGGTGATGAACTATTCAGAAACAGAGTCTAAAGTCAGAGAGGCCACCAATGATGACCCCTGGGGACCATCAGGACAGTTGATGAGTGAAATTTCTAGGTAAGGATGTCCTGCTGAGAAGCCCCAAGGAAATTTGTAGACCAGCTGTGATTTTTCAAGTAAAAATAAACATTTGCCTCTCAAAATTAATCTGCTGGTTCATGGAGACACATAAACAGAATAGCTTATCTACTATTGTACTACTTAAAGGACAGTCCTCAGACAATTCTCTCTCTTCTGTAAATGTTTTTATAATCAGAGCAACCTTCATGTATGAACATTATCAAGAGGTGATGGGGATGTTGTGGACGCGCATGCTGAAGGACAACAAAAAGAACTGGAGAAGAGTCTACAAGGTTTGTCGCTGCTTAATTTCAACAAGATACAAATTCATAATGCAGGGTGATACTCGTTTTTATGGCTACAGCGCTTTGGACCATTAATCATTTGTCAAGATCAGTTTAAAACTAACAATATTAAACTGTAAACCCAAATTTATGTCAGGCAGGATGTGGGTTTCAAAATAAGATAAAACATGATCATTGATCCCACCGTGGGGAAATTTAGGAAAGTAATGATTAACAGAAAAGCAAGTAAAATTTTTAACAGTGTAACACTACAAATAAATATTTTTACATTCTCTGCATGTGGGACAGCAGTTAAGTAATATCTTTAACATAACAAGTTAAATATAATGGTAGATGAGTAAGTGAGACTCTATAAAACACTCCTCTAATTTCCTTGAACTGCTGTTTTGTGTGTGTTTCTCAGTCTTTGCTACTGCTCGCCCACCTGATCAGGAATGGGTCAGAAAGGGTAGTCACCAGTGCCAGAGAACACCTCTATGACCTGAGATCATTAGAGAGCTACCATTTTGTAGGTAAGGTCATTCGTCAAAATTCTCATCGCCCATCTTCACATCGCTTGATTAATTTTTTGGTTTTATGTGGTTCTCTCTGCACCTCAGCATTTCTGAATGTTTATTAACAATGGCCCCAGTGTGAGTGGTAATGAACGATGAATGTACGCCCTAAGCACTGCTTAGTCCACAAACCATTTAACAACACGCACACACACACACCCCAACAGCAGATTTAACTCCTCTCAAGCGTGCTGTTTTCATGAACATTGAGCTTTACCTGTATATATACATGTTTATTTTTATTGTACATTCTCAAATCTGTGTAAAATTTATTATAGAAATGAGTATCTCTGTCTCTGTCGGTTTCTAGATGAAAATGGGAAGGACCAAGGAATGAATGTGCGTCAGAAGGTGAAAGAACTGGTAGAGTTCGTTCAGGATGATGACAGGCTTAGGGAAGAAAGGAAAAAGGCAAAGAAAAACAAGGACAAATACATCGGCGTGTCCTCAGACAGCATGGGATACCGGAGTTATTGTAAGTGCTCTGATAGGCAAGTTAAATCCTCCTTCCCTGTACCTTGTCATAATTTCTTTCCAATCATTTTTTCCTTTTCTGCCTCTGTTCGCCATTTTTATATTTCTTTTCTTTAGCTGGTGATAGATATGACTCCAGTGATGGCAGAGGAAAGTGGGATGATGACTGGGAAAAGAAAGGACAATTCCCCTTCAGTGAGAAGTTGGGGGAGATCAGTGACAAGATTGGCAGCACTATTGATGATACCATTAGCAAGTTTAGAAAGAAGGAAAGAGATGACTCACCAGACCGATATAGGTAAGGAGGCATCATCGTGTTATATCGCAACTTAATAAAATGCAATAAAAACACTAGAACTGGTTCAGCATTTGTAAACTAATTGGTAGTGTTACCAAACTGTTATCAAACTATCAAATCTTTGTATCGATGGTAGGGGGTTAAACATGTAATTATTTTTTTTCCTTTTACACTTTTATTTTGCACAATTCAAATTAGCGTTGTTCACTGAAGTATGAAAACTGATCCAGGACGCTGGTGTCAAATCAAGGGTGAATTACATGGTCAATAAACATGTATGACCAAATTTTCAAAATGTCTTTGCGTTTTGGTTTTATGTTGTTATTTTTCTGAGAGTCTACTTTTTTCTGATACACCCTGTATAGAAGCATGGACTAAACCTGTCTTTCTCCACAGTGACAATGAAGAGGACAGGGGACGCTCTTCTCACAATGGCCAGTCAGGAAAAGAGTTCAAAGATGAGGAAGAGACTGTTACTACTAAGAGTGTACAAATAGTTCAAGCAACAGAGACTACAGCAACACGAAAGAGAGGTGGGGTCCCGTCCAAGAAAGTAGATTTAGGTGCTGCAGCCAACTATACAGGAGACAAAAGCCCAGACATCAACACCACAAAGGTATAAAGTACCAGGGGATGAAAATGCAGTATAATGTGTATTGGTGTATGTATGCATGTCCTTTGTCTTAATCTTTTTAATATATGCCCTTTATTCCAGGCCCAGTCAGCAGCCCCCCAGCCTTCCAGTTCTGGTCTTGTTGATTTACTAATGGGTGACACAACACCCAGCCAGCCTGCTAATTCAGGTATTTTAAAATTAAATGTGCTTATTTTTTAGGTTGCCAGAAGTTACTAAGATTAGTGGTAGTTAATTAATCAGTAGAGCAGTAACAAATTATAAATTCACTTGCATTGCTTTTGTTATTTAATTTGAGAAACAGATCAACCATGGGTTTACTGTAGCATAACACAAACACTAGAAGAGAAATATGCACTCTTGCTACAAATATGTAGTTTATTTTAACATTGCATATTTGTAGAGAAATTTAGTGATTTGTGCCATCCTCATTATACATGTTAGAAAAGAGTTACATGTTAGACAACAGTGAAAATATGTGAAAAGACTGACTTATGTTACACTGAAGCCATAACTCAGTGGTTCACACACTGTTATGTTGGCCAGTTATACAGTCGCGGAAAAAAATATTAGGTCACCCTTGTTTTCTTCAATTTCTGTTCATTTTAATGCCTGGTACAACTAACGGTACATTTGTTTGGACAAATATAATGATAACAACAAAAATAGCTCCTAAGAGTTTAATTTCAGAACTGATATCTAGCCATTTTCCATGGTTTTCACGATAATAACCAAAATTACTTCTCTTACATCAATATCTATGGCATTGTACTGCCAAAAACAATGCTTTTTAGGCATTCCATGTTTTCTTTTCTGTCTGTTTTAGTCACATGACACACACAGGAGTTAGTACTTGATTACATAACCATTGTTTTTAATTACTTTTGATGGTCTAATAATTTTTTCCGCGACTATATGTATTGCCAAATTGCAGGAGAAAAAAAAAATCAGTGGAATTATCAATTTCAGGTCATGGTTGTATTTGTCATGAGGGACGTAGTTTTATCAAATTCATCAGATATTTACTCAGTATTTCACTGCAGAGAATGTAGCTTTTGTTTTTTAAACAATGTTGAAAAATGATTTTATATTCTTGCCAATTCTTTAAATTAGTCTAATTTGGCTGAGTGGTTCACATCACATTTTATTGCAAAGTAACTGACTCAGAACACGTTAATTACTGCTTAACATCAACTCAGGAGTCAGGAGTTTTGTTTTAAGCAATTCACTTTGCGGCAGACACCTCCACACAATGACAACAGAACTAGACTTCATTTTCAGTCACAGTACCCAGCTGCTGATGCCAGCTTCCGATTTTGGGGACAGCAGGGGGAGGGAGTTGATGTATAGGAACTAAGTGCACCAGATGTTTTCGGAGTAGTCCCTGGTGAATGGAGAGGGCGGGAGTGCTGAACAGATGTTGGGTCTCACCACCTATCCACCGCCACTACCCCCACCCCTCCCTTTCTTCTAGTCAATACACTGAAGGAATGCTAACTATGTTAGAATGACACCTGGAGCTCACTACTTTCAAACTGACATGTGTATGTTGATTTCTCAATGCAGATCTGATCAGTGGATTTGCTGATTTCTCCTCACCTGCTGCTTCTGCTGGCCTCACTTCAGGATCTGGTTGGTGTCAGGACTTTTTAGTTTTTGTTAGTGTGCATGTGTGTGCTCTGCTGTGCTGGTGTAACCATACTGCTAGAATATTCAGAGGGATGCTGGGAGGGAGCCCTGGCCATATGGAGCCTGCTACCTGCTCTGCATAACAAGAACAGACACACATCAACTCCTGTTATGGATGACAAGGAGACAGGGACAGAGGAAGAAGTTGGTGGGGGTGGAGGAAGCTCAGAGAGACTGAAAAAAGGAGAGACACAGCAAGCAATGAAAAATGAAAATTTAAAGCATGGCACCTGTGGTCACCAAGATCGGCCTGGATAAAACTAGACCAATCCAATGAAAAGTCAGCTCCTTTATTCTAAACTGCAGTGACAGGTCCAGTTTTGCTTGCGTGACTGTTTGAAATTATTTACATAGTTCACAGTACAAACATCACTGTACAGAATTAACCTTTATCTTTCTCGTCTCTAGCACAAGTCTCCAGCAGTAACGGGGATTTTGGGGAGTGGAATGCCTTCCCTGGAGGTCAGATGCCCACGTCTGCCCAGTCCGCTGACACTGGTGGAAGTGACCTTTTTGGAGCCATGATGGCAGGTACTGCTGCTGCTCCCGTCCCAGCCTCAGCTCCAGGCTCAGGTGCCCCCTCAGCAGACTTATTTGACTTGATGGGGCCAACTCAGTCACTCACCTCCTCCCAGAGTCTCAACTTCAGCATGAGCAGCACACAGAGCATGAGCAGCACAGTCCTTCCTCAGTCGAGGTCACAGGTATGCATGGTTGCACCCATATACATACAAGCATTGTTTACTTAAATTATTTATTTATGTGTACCTCCTTGCACTACTCACAATGAGGGCACAAATGATACTGGGACATGAATGAAAATAACCATAGATGTCATGATTTTAGGGAATGTAAAGCTCAACTGAAAGTTACAAATGTGTCTCACCAAATCTGACCACTGTAGTAGCTCTTATTCAAGAGGTCCTACCTGAACCTTTCCTTGTTTTGTTCTCTTCTGTAGTGGTGTTAGTATTGTAATGTTCTTGTTGATTTTCCCTTTAATATCAAGTATCAATATTTTAAATAGAGCTGTCGGTCAGTTAAAGACAATGAACCAAGCAGCAGCAAAGTTGCCTGATTAGTTGCTTCTCTATTCTTAAAATCAAGTTAATTTATATACAAATCCTGTATTTTAATAGCATATTTTAATCATGAATTATATCTACAGATTTCCAATAAAACCGTCAAGGCCATGAAAATGTATTAACATGAAAAGCATATATCTTCAACGCACTAAAAGAAATAATAACAAAAGTACCATCTGATTCCAAAACCACCAAGACCATCAATTTCTAATATGAATGTTAATACAATATGGTGGTAATTAACATCAAAAATATCATCTATATTCATGTGCAAATTGATTTTTTTTTTTTTTTTTGAAGTTCTGGGATGGTCCAACAAATAACAAAAGAACAACAATTTTGCTGAGTGACCAGAATGATGAATCTGTATGGCATGGTAGAAGGTTTGAATATAATTAGGATTGGTATGTGATGTAAAAATCATACAGAAGTGTTTTGACATAAGAAATGATCAGTAAAAGAGACTTTGAAAAGCCATTGGATTCAGAAAACATCAATATTACCACAGTGTAGCTGAGAAATGTTGTCGAATTAGTAACAAAGTAACCTTACTGCATAACAGAGGTCAGAGGTCAACTGCCTCAGGAGGTAAACAAAATCCAGCTGAGTTCGTTGGGTTTTTTTTTATATGCTGAATATTTCATATTAGAACCTACAGGGGCCAAGATCAGGAAGAAATAGTGGAAAATAAACACCTTCCTTCTGCAGCTCTCTCCTATCAGTCCATAACGGTGGAAAAGACAAGTGACTTTTCCAAGCCTCCAGGAAAACTGACTTCCAGAGTGTAGAGCAGTAGAAGCTCATCCAACAGTCAGTTATGTATTTAACCTCCTACCTGTCTAAAAACTGACAGATCTGTTGGATGGTCATTATGTAAATCTTGTCAAAGCAAAAGAAAAAAAAAACAAAAAACTGGTGCATAAACCTTTAATTGCAAAAATTAATTTGCGTGTTACTTTATGACCCTATAAGCATTTTGAAAATTTCAACCGTTTTTTCCTTCCTTGTGGTTTATTACTCCTCGGCCAACTTCTGGACGAAGGGGTATTGTAATAGTTTTGTCTGTCCGTCCGTCTGTCTATTCAACGACATAATCGCATTATCTGAAGAATGCATTGAGATATCTGTACCAAATTTATACTGTGGATGCATCTTGGCAAATAGGTGACCTTGACCTACTTTTTCGAGGTCAAATGGCCTTGTGCAGTTATAATATCTGAGTACTTCCAAATATAAATATGTATGTAATAAGTTTTACACAAAGACAATCTAATCTAAATTATAGGGCAGTAACTTTCAACAGAATCTTACACTATATTTTTATGAAAAGCGTAAAAATGTGCAGCATGTTATGTTACTGTTTGTCGCCTACATCATATAATATTGCATGTGTAATAGAGATACGCAGTACCTCATGATTGAAAGATGGAGGGCAAGCATGATGGTAGAGGGTTAACATGCAGCCTCACCAGATGCTCATCTCCCCCAGAGACCGCCGACTCACCACCCACCCATCCTGTCACTGACATACAGAATGAGAGGAATCAGGTTTGATTTACAAAACATTAAAAACCCCCTACAAAAGCCTGTGGATGCTGGCTGGATTTTTGTGTTAAAAGGTTGTTGACCTACTTTAAAAACTTCCTTTAGTCTAGTTACTTTAGACAATATGTTTAATGAGAAAGATGCAGTAGGTTCCATTGACAGTGTCTAAGTTAACTGGGTCAGGCTTGAATCATGACAAGAAACCGAATCTTTTAATCATGTTTCGTCGTGATGGGACTTCTGTGTATTTATTGCTGTGTTTTTCCTCTGATTTCTGCATGCATTAGATGTCTCCCTAACATTTTGTGCTTTTTTTTTTCTGCCAGCCTCTCCCAAACATGGGGGGTCCTCTACAACCACAGCCACTGCAGTCTGTGCAGCAGGGAGTGGCTTCTCAAGGTGCCAGTGCTAAAGCGTCCCTCCCTTCCACCTGGACAGACCATTCTGTTAATATTAGCTTGGACTTCCTCGGCCCAGGAACGCAGCCCCCCAAGCCCAGCCAGCCCAGTCTCAACACCCTTCAACAAGGTAAGAGAAATGATACAGGGTGCAACTGTAGCAAGGGTTCGCCTTTTCTTTTAAGATACATAAATGAGGTTTACAAGCAGCTTCTCAACTTGTGACAAGAGAATTTCTCGGTATGACTACTATGCAAACCAAGTCCAGTGTGAATTTGCATTGTCATTGTTCCCATTTTCATCAGAAAAGTCCCTTCAGATACTTTCAGATGATTGTGAAACAGTTCGAGGCCTTTTTATCTGACCCTGTTAAATTCTGAGCAGCAGCTGGCTGCTTATCATTCATCTACCAAAGAACCCACTAAATATTTTTTGGATTTTATAATTTCATAAAGAATGTAAAGCAGAGATGTAATCTGTTAGTTCAGTGCTTTCCAATCTTGGGGTTGGGACCCCACGTGGGGTCGCCTGAAATTCAAATGGGGTCGCTTGAAATTTCTAGTAATTGATAAAAAAAACAACTTACTAATAAAATGTATATGGTGAGTTGAGAGAGACAATCACAATACATAAAAGACATGACAAACTGAAACTGAAATTGAAGCACTGTGGTAATGTTTATCTTTCAAATGTTCATTGTGGTCAGTTTCAGATGCTGCAGCTCTTTTATAATTCATAGTTTGAGTTATTGTTTGGTCAGTAGTAATTGTCAGCCTTGTAAATCCAAGCTGGACTGACTGTACATATCCTGACCAAGGAAATGTTATTAATTAATTAATTCTCACTTTGTGCAGTAATCTATACCTGGCTTTTCTACCTCCGTCCATAATAATATACATTATATAGTCTAAATGTTGTCTAAAATTGTTTATTTGCAACATAGTATAGCAAACTATTACACGATCAAATTCAAATTAATTTTAGCAAAATGTCTCTGTTTTGAATGTCTGGGGTCACCAGAACTTTCTGATGTTAAAATGGGATCATGAGCCAAAAAAGGTTGGGAACCACTGTGTTAGTTGATAACTCAAAATAGTTAATAATATAGTCAACATTTTTAATAAGCATCAACTTTTTTATTTTGGATGGAAGTGTGTTTTTTTTCTTTCCATTATTGTTATGTCAATGTAGGTGGAGGACCATGTTAACAATGCTGTGACAAAATCCCTCATATTGGCTGGATTCTTCCTATACTCATCCCTAATATTAATCCATGTTTGGTGTAAAACAGCTTTAAAATGTGTGACTTAGACTCATTGAACATGTTCCCTGATTTCCAGGTAACCAGCCACAAGCCAATATGCTCTCCCAGGGATTTTCCAGTATGAGCCTTGGAACCACAACTGTCAGACCACCTGTAAATCCTATGATGCACTCTGGAGCTGCCATGGGAATGGGCATGGGGATGACCCCAAACCAGGGTATGATGGGGATGGGCATGGGCATGGGCATGAACATGGGGATGCCACACGCAGGTATGACCATGGGAATGCCCGGTGCAATGGGGATGGGAATGGCTATGAACCCTGCAATGGTCCAACAGCCCAAACACGATGCCTTCGCAGACTTCGGCAACTTCGGAAAGTGAGCTGGAGAGCAAAGATTCCTGGAGGAGTGGTGTCCTGTCTCTCTTTCTCTCCGTCCATTGGTGAAGGATTGTTATGAGCTGCAAACAAAGAGTACTTGAATTATGTCAACTATCATAAACCAAGACCCTGCAACCTGTTTTTTTTTTTTTTTTTTTTTTTTTTAAGACTAATGCTGTGTAGTGATCTGGATCTACAGTACCTGAATGTTTGTGTTGTTTGAACCAATGATCTGTCTGGCCTGGGGTGATGGTCAGACGGTCACACTGTCAATGGGTGCCTTGTTGGTTAGATTTGAGTCGGTAAGAAAAAGGAAGAACGCGTCACCATGAGAATGTGGGGAGATTTGCTTTGTAACCTCAATCAAGTCAAATCACCAGAATAGCAAAAATATACATATATACAGTAGCTGCATAATTTTTTTTAGATGCATTTTCAATAACTTTCCTGAGTGATACGTTTGACTTACATGATCAGCCATTTTAATTTCTTTCTAATGAACATTTAAAGATGACAAGTTACCTCTTATTTGTCCTTGCTCTTCCTTTGATGTGTAAATAGAATCTGAAGCCCTTACAAGTAAGTTATGAAGTCTTTTTATGAGAGCCAGTGACAATGTGTAGAGTCATGTCATATAGGCCAAAACTGATATAAAATAAGACCATAAACAAAGGTACAATGACACCTCTTTTTTTTTTTGTACATAAGTGTCCACACACTCCAAATGTGGCCTGTTAGTGCTACAGTCAAAATCCCGAATGAGTGTTTATAGTTAAAGCTATTGAATAATTTTCAAAGATTTTCTGTTAATAGACTATCATATGTGGCCTTTATTATTGAGATATATGTATATATAAATAATCAGTTTGCATCCAAATGAGATAATCAGTAGGTAGAAAAGGCCTCATCCTGGGGTTGGGGGTTATTAATTGCAGCACACGGTGCCTGAAAGACCTTTGCCTTTCCTCTTCAATTAACCTCTTTAAAGGAAACTGTGTGACTGTGCAGTGTTGAGGACATATACCAGAAGGGCTGTTCTGTGCAATGTACAAACATCTACTGTATGTTTGTAGTTACACCTCAAGCCATGTATATGGCCTGTATACAGATACCAGATGTGGAATTGTGTAGTTACTTCACTCATCTGTTATTCTGTTTTGTGCCTATTTCACAATCGCCGCCCTCATCAGGCCAGTGATAATTTCAGTTCTCCAAAAACACTCAAAGAAAATATATAGTGACCTATTCAGCACCCAAAGTGTTGATGCAGACGTTTGAGACTGCATCATGTATCCTGTGAAACATTTAGTGGTGCATCTCTGTAAATGCTGCCTTCTCACCTTTTGTCTTCATTAATATCATACATTAAAAAACAGCTCTCTTGACAACACTGTTGCTGTCTTAAGCATTTGTCAGTCCAAGATTGCATGTTGTGCAACTCATCAGGTACAGTGGATTGTGTAAGAGGAAGCACTTTTACCAGCTGCGATGCAGTCTGAATGCAATATGCTGAGGTGGTTAGATGAAGATATGTTGATCGGTAGTGCAGTAGAAGACATCTCACTCATCTGTACACCACCTGGTGTGCCTAAATAATGTGTTAGATGCACAGCATTGGACCTCCTGGTTCAAGTGCCTGCTGATAGTTGCCTCCTGGCCCTTGTAGTGAGTAACTGTTAAGTAAATTATGACCATGTGACACTTTTTGGATTTCAGTGATGAGATAAATAAACCACTGACCAGAGGAAAGGGCAGTGGACTCTGGTCCTGAGCAGAATGCAGTTGTATTTTTGGACTCTCCCAAGGGTCAAGAGGGTCAGCACACTAACATTCAGTAGCCTTGCATCAGAGTCTGAAGCATTATAATGACCAAAATCTGTTTGCTATTTTTCTAAAATATTTCAGTAGGTTATTTTATTCATTTTGTTTTCTACTTTCAAAATGTTTTGATCTTCGTTGAGATGGGTTTGTTACTGAAACACTAGTATATGCAAATGTTTAAAGAAAAAAAAAAGAAAATCCTTTGAGAAAATGAAATTTTTGCATTACTCCCATTTTGATTTGATTTACACATCAAGATTTATCTACAACATTAAACAGTTGATTGAAATTTGGTAATGGTGTGTGTTATTTGTTGTGCTGTATCATTAGCCTCATTTAAAAGAGCTTCAAGCAGCAGAAGTGAAGCCACTGCACTCAACTTTGAAATTACATTTAGTTGATGCGACATAGCATCATCTTTTGAGGTAATAAAAGAATGGTATTTATAAATTACATTAATAAGGCTGAGAGCCAAGAGGACCCAAGTTATTAGCTTTAACAATAATGAATAAGAATGAGTGGGTGTCAAACAGCAGCCAACACCAGTGCAGAGGCTACCAATACCAAGTGCCTTAAACCATTCACTGAAAAAGAAAACATTCCATGACTAAAAAGTTGTTAAACTTCTTAAAGACACAATGTTTTGTATTACTGGTGCTCCAACATGACTCTTAACTGATTAAATGGCCTGATTACTGTGGTATGATACACATGAGACAAAAACATGGTATAATTGTGGCCCAGCTCGTGCCCTTCTCATATTCCATCAGGTTTGTTAGAACACACTGGTGTAACAAATACAACTAAAACACAGCTTGTGTTAAACAATTGACCCCATTTTCACTCTCTGGAGAGGAACACTGGTAAATGGGCTATACTAATAATATTCTGAAACGTATGAAAAGTAACGGTATATAGTTAAAACGCCACCCTGCTGGAAAGAATTTGTCCCATTTATGGCATATAAATATATGGTAAGAAGGTCAATTAAACTTTGTTCATTTTAGTTTCCTTTGGTTTTGTCTTGGGTCTAACTACTGAAATTTGGAAAACTAGAATGAACCCATACACAAAGAAACATTACAGCAACATACATTCATCCTGCACCACTCATCATCCAAAAGTAACCTCTGCCATTCGAACAGAAAACGCAACATCTTTACAACTTCTATGAGATGCAGTAAATTGTGCTTTTATGGGTAATGTGCCCATTAAAGAGTAAAAGCAATCCGAGACGTCAAGACAAATGACAGCTTTTGAGTGCCATCTGCAATCTCTAGCTTCACAAACTCAATTATTCATAATGCATTTATGAAGTCCGCTGAGACTGCGCTGTCATTCCCGTTCAAACTAACGGTGAAAAGCAACATAAAGGGACAAGCTCTTTGAGATGACAATGGCCTCGCAGATGGCACTAATGGGTTTCTGCTGCCACCTGCTGGACAATAACCATAGCACCTTCACAGACAATAAAGCTTGGGTAAAGAGTGTCTGAATTCCCTTTAATGGCTGACAGATGAAAGAAAACAAGACAAGAAATTACTAAAATTAGTACAGAGTAGCTTTTATTCCTCAATATCAGGATAATTTCTCTAGCTGACAGAGAAACTTTCATATCAATATGATACATCAGTAGTCCTCGTTTGATTCTCAAGAATCCTATAACATAATCCAGATCTTTCCACTCAACACTGTTCCGCATCTGTTAGTACAGATGTTCAGCGTTACACACTTACATGTTAAGGATCAGCAGGATCCTTGAAAATAAGACATCTGATTCAGGAAAAATAAGTAACAGAAGAAGACTCAGAGTGGCTGTGGGCAGACCAGGATCACATTCTCACCCCGGATAAAAATCTGGTTGATGTGGCGAGTGTGCACCTTGCCGTACATCTGGGGGTCTTTAATCTGACAGGACTCTTTAGAATCCGTCCCGCTGCCATCTCCTTTGCTAGTAGTGTGTGAAGACTGACTTCTCTGAGTTTTCTGGGGGTCTTTAGGCTGGTCTCCGCTGGTTTTTCCCTGAGCGTCCTCCCTTTTTGCTGCCTCATCACCGCCTTGGCTCTCCTGTAGCTTCAGCTTCTCAAACAGCTGCACATGAAGCATTCATATTTTGTGAATAAAGCACAGAAACTGACTGTTAGTGAGCAAGAAACACACTTCACACAATAATTAAACTAGTTCGTACCCTTGAGATGGTGAGGGCTTTCTGATGGTAGAGCGCTTCCCCAAGTAGAGGCTCTCTGTATGTCTCATCCACATCCACCATGGCCTGAAGAACACATACAGAGGTCACAGTGAAGGCATTTAGTTTGATGCTGGAAGTGGACTGGTTTCATTCAGGATGTTGCAACTAGGCCTGCCACAACTATACCTTACCCTAACTGCCTTATAACAGTTATTTGCTCCACGAATATTTAGTGTAATTGCAGCAAGCCTCTCCATTCACCTGTATAAAAACAGCTGGATTGAATTAACAGGAATATCATTTCATTACTACTTTTATAATTATTCCAATGTTGGGATTTGACCAGGCTCCGTTATAACCTCATCTTGTTGCATTCCTGTCATCGAGACACTTAACTTCTTATCAGTAATTTCTTTGTATATTCCAGTAAGCAATTTTTGTTTATAAAGCCTAAAAGGCAAAGAGAAAGGCAGTTTTTATAATATATGTTCTAATGTTGAATTCTAGTGAATAGCTCTTCTTCATTAATTGTACTAGATAAGATAAGGCAGGGGATATTTGCAGTGTTACATCAGCATAGGGATAGTAACATTAAAAAAATGACCTAAGTGCAGAATATAATAATAATTATAAAAAGTAAAAACAAAAATTTAAAAATATATGAAGTAGCACTCAATAGACACCATAATAATAAATAATTACAGAAGATATATGTAAAAGAGCTGAGTATCGAGTATTTAAAAAGCTGTGCACCTTGCTGAGGGTAATATACTCCACAATTAACGACGTGCAAGAAAAGTAGTGAAGCATGAGGGGGAAAAAGGGTTGTCATTTGAGCATCTTGAATCCCTTGAGTATAAACCATTGTTAAACTTACACTATACTTGGCATAAAATTAACATAACATGCCAATTAAATTGTTATAGTTCCTCGTATGACATTATCATTATCATAACCTTAACTTCCATTATCATGAATGCTGCTAACGAGGTAAACTTAGCTGATGTTTGTATATCAGAAGAGTGAGAGCACTTGCCATGTTCCAGAACTTGTCGAAGGCGACGACAAAGCCGGAGCACACCCCCCTCAGCCCCTTGAAGGTCCTGATGTGAACTTTGACCCTTATCCTCTCCTCAACACATCGGTACAGCTCACCCAGAGGACTGCCTTTGCACACTGAAAACACATTACAGGATAAAACAGACTTAAATACACACCATTACCCAAAAACTAACATAACATAAAGGACTATGTTAAGCACTAAATGTAGTATGAAATGACAAAACAATGATCTGTATGGTTTTGGATTGAATTTGCAGTTAACAAATCACAATTTACATGTTAAAGTCTTCATGGCTATACCAAATACTATCCTTAAAGTACAGGTCAATGACTTAATGTAGGCTAAATCTAGAGGCCTGTGGTAGAATAAATGTAAAACTCAACACAAGTAAAACATTTCCTGTAATCTCAGACAGATTATCAGCCACACCATTCTGACCACTGCCAGGTAAAATGGTATTTATTTCTAATGGTATTATTTTCCACTGGGACCTGTCAGTGGGCCGGATATAATAGGCAGTAAAAGAACATTTAACCCTCAGAGTTGGTATGTTAGAAACAGCAAAATGGTCAAGAGTAGAGATCTGAGCAACTTTGACAAGGCAGAAAATGTGATGGTCAAATCACTGGATCAGAACATCTTAGATCTTGTGGTTTATTCCCAGTGTAAAATGGTTAGAACCTACCAAATGTATCTAGAGAACAGCCAGATCTGAACCAGTCAAGCATCCATGGGAGCATAATGTTATTACCACCTGTATAATATTATGTAGGTTCTCATTTTTCCACAAAAACAGCTCTGACCTGAGGCCTAGACTCCAACAGACCTCTGCAGGTGTGCTGTTGTATCTGGACCAAGACATTAGCAACAGATCCCTGAAGTCCTGGAAGAAGAGAGGTGGACCTACATGGATCAGATTTATTTGTCCAACCCCTCCCACAGACCATCAGTTGTCCTGAGATTGGAATATCCTTCCATAGTAAATCTTTGGTAGGTATTAACCAGGAACACCAAAGACCTGCAGTTGTGGAGCAAACAGCACACCTGGCTGTCACTCAGTTCCTTTTGTTGCTCATTTTACAGCTTTGAGGATTAAATGTTCACTTGCTGCCTAATATAGCCAACCCATTCAAAGGTACCATTGTAATGAAATAATCAATATTATTTCCAATCCTCCTGTCAGTGGTCACAATGTTATGGCTGATCGCTGTACACATGCAGGTAGTTGTCAAGGGAAAGCATATTGCCAACCCAACAGTGGTAGAGGAAGTATTTAGACCCTTTACCAATGTAAAAGTATTAATACCACAGTGACAACATACTTAGAAGAAAATATCTGCGAAAAGTTTGAGCATTATGTATGTACTGAAAGTATTACAGCAAAACTATAACCAAATTTATAAATTTAATGTATGCAATTTCAGACACATCAAAAATAACTTGACACCTGAAACGGCCAAGCTGTATTTTAACACAATGATTATTTCACACATGACCTACTGCATAACTAGCTGGGCACTGGCATGCAAAACCACTTTAAAACCTGTAGAAACAGTATAGCATAGCTCTGAAAATTTTAGAAAAAAAAAAAACAGACTCATCATTACTGCATTATCTTACAAAAACATAACTAACTGAGCTGAGAAAATGTGATAAAATATGCAGACTGTATCCTAGTCTTTAAAATCCTTTGTGGATTAGCCCCTGCCCCATTACAGGAATTTGTACAAATACCCAAAACAGATTGACCAGGACTAGTTCCCGAGGTAACTGTATAATTCCATTTGAAAAAAGCACCTTTGGACAGGCTGTGTTTTCACACCGTGCCTCTCAAAGTTGGAACACATCACCAACTGTTATCTGCAACCTGCACTCTCAGCTCATTCACTGAACATCTAATACCAAGGTTATTGGACAATCAAACCTGCCACCACAATTTCATATAAATTCATCTGGCACTCTGAAATCATGTGTGTATGTATGTATGTTTTGTACAATGTAGCATAAATGTATAATGTGTTTGTCTGTTGAATGAGTACACTGGATTGTACTGTTTTATGAACTGGGTTGTATTGTTTGACATGAACTATGTTGTTTTATATAGAGACTAAAGATGGAAATTAGTCTTGGCTATAATCTTGTGTATTGGCACATATTGTGTTTATTAATATGCACAGTCACTTTGATAAAAAAAAAAAAAAAAAAAATCAAATTCAAAAGTACACTTGATTGATAATCCTGCAGCTGTAGGTTGTGGTTCACTGCAGCAAATGCTTAAGACTGACCTCAGTTTACTATTCTATTTACTTTTGGGTTGTTGAGTCTCCCTGGTCTAGGTCATCTCTGTCCTGTGAGAACTACACTACCAGGCAAAAGTTTGGACTCACCTTCTTATTTAAATGACATGAGATGGACCACAGATGGCCAACAAGTGCTCAGCATCATTTGGAACTCCTTCCAGACTTTTGGAAAACATTTCAGGTGACTACCTCATGAAGCTCATCGAGAGAATGCCAAGAATGCACAAAGCAGTAATAAAAGCAAAATGTGGCTATTTTGAAGAATCTAAAATATAAAACATGCTTTGAGTTTTGTCACACCTTTTTAAAATACATAATTCCATACGTGTTCATTTATAGTTTTGATGCCTTCAGTGAGAATTTACAATGGAAATAGTCATAAAAATAAAGAAAAACCAAGTGAGTCCAAACTTTTGCCTGGTAGTGCATGTACATGAATCAAATGATTTATACTTCCTGAAAAGTACATTTCCGGCTGATCCAAAAGTATTTTAGAGTTTATGAGGCTGGAAGGACTTTCTCAACCAATACAGAAAAACTTAATCCTTTACTTTATCACAATATTTTAGGGCATGTGTGCTTTCACTGGAAGATTATTAAAGTAGTTAAGTAAGTACAGCTGTCAGATAAATGTAGTGGAGCTAAAAGTATAGCATTTACCTGTGATATGTAGTGGAACAAAATAAAGTTGTGTGTTATAGAACATGAGTAAATGTACCATGTGAACTCTGACTACCTAAGAACTCCCAACGGTTCTTCTAATGGTTGTGAATGAAAGTAGGTTGCACCGTGTGAATGTATGTGCAGTTGTTACTGCTTCATGAACCTACGGGGCATCCTTGTCAGGACATTTTTCACCGTCCTCTGCTTCCTCCGCCGCGGAGGGCCGCTGCTCTCCCCCTCCTCTGACTCCGGCACCGGGTTGTTCACCATCAGCTTCTTCAGCCTCTCGATCCGCTCCGGGTCCGCCACGCCTTTCATCGCCTTCTGCCGCCGTTTCTCCACATTCTCCGGCTTGGCCCTGCCTCTGCCGCCCTTCATGAAGCTCTCGTACTCGGCCACATTGTTGAAGCACTTGATGTTTGGAAAAGGCAGCTGCACGGACGGTGAGTATAAGGCCACGAGTGGGTCAAACTTGTCGGAACAGACATTTATTTTAGCTGCTTCGTCGTCGGGACTGTCTGTAGTCAGACCATGCGCCGGTTCCGACGGGGCACTCGAACCGCCAGCTGACGCACTGTCTTTGCTGTCACTGTCTGCAGCTTTCCGTTCACTTTCCTCCATGTTTGAAACAACCGCAGGGACGAGCGCACGAGGACGCAAAGACTTGTGGGTAAATTGTGTGAAGTTGAGTTTGAGGGATCACTCTGCTGCCTTTGAAGAGGACATTAAACTTGTCCATAAAGTCGGATCAAGTTAATCACTGGTGCTTTTGTGTCGCTATATTTGTTTCGTTAATAAAATATATTCCTGTCTTTTGCAGATATTTGTAGTCAATTAATTATGTTTCTCTAAAATTCAACTCTAACGCCAAACCAACATCTTACCCATACACGATCTTTGAGACACACCTTCTCCTAATGTGCCACAAGATGGCGCTAAAACACTAGCGCAAACAGAAAGGAATTAACATTGTCAGTGATTAGTTCTGGTGATAATACACGAATAATCAATGATTTATGTTTTTAAAATGACACTTAATTGACAACAAAATCAATAAAAGTTAATATCATATGAAAACAGCGACCTTTTAACTAATCTCACATTTTGTAATTTTCAGACCGGAACTTTTGTTGTAATTATCGTTGTTCAACTACAACAAAATTACCAGACGGACTGTACACAAACCAACGTGAGGAAGCTGCTATCTGCTGCTGAATGAAAGGTGAAGACACTAATGTATGGCGTTTAACAGGCATCAGACTAACGCCTGATATATTTATATGTATGTATTTAGAAAAAGTGACTGGTTACAGTAGGTGCAGAGGACTATGAGCTCTTAAGTTGTAAGTGACAGCAAAGAGTCAGCTAATAGCATTTCATCGTGTCTTTTGAAATTCCTCAAACTTAGAAATTACAAACAAAACGTGTATTTGTCTTCTAGGTGCTCCCTGATGCTGATTGGACGGAACTGCAGGTTTTTTGGACGGGTTGGGTCTTATCTTGTCAAACCTTTGGCCTGTTTATTTATCAGCTCAAGCACAATGGCCAAGAGCAAATTTGAGTATGTCCGCAACTTTGAAACAGATGATACCTGTCTACGAAACTGCTACATTGTTGTCAGACTGGATGGACGCAACTTTCACAAGTGGGTGTCTTGTCTTATACTCGCCTCCATGATGTTGTTGATGTTAATGTTGCAAAAGTACCAAAAGCTGTGCTATAGGACATATCTTATTTCCCATTCAGATAATTTTCTTTCAGATAAAGACATAATGGGTGAAACAGTTTTTGTGTGAATTAAATGAATATATACATGAGATGGCCTCAAGGACACGCCATAGATAGATAAATACTGGGAATAGAATACAAGAGCAAACACTACACATAGTAATTAGAAGTAAAAAAAAAAAAAAAAAAAAAAAAAAACTGGATAATTCACTGTAATGTGCAAAATAAACTCTAATGTTCAGTATGATGAAGGTGCAAAATTACATTTAAATGCATAGTGAAAATAGTTAAAGACCAGAGTTTAAACCACAGACAGAGGTGAGTTATTGTAAAGTGAAATTGCATGTGGATTATATACTTGACATATAAATGGTACATATATTATTTAGTTCTGTTATATAGAACCTTTGTGCCAATTTTCAATTAATCATGTAGCATTTCTAAATATAAAAAGGCTATAGAGTAGGGGTGTCAAACATGCGGTCCGGGGGCCAAATCCAGCCCACCAAAGGGTCTAGTCCGGCCCTTGGGATGAATTTGTGAAATGCAAAAATTACACTGAGATAATAATCCATTTTGTTCAGGTTCCACATTCAGACCAATTCAATCTCAAGTGGGCAGGACCAGTAAAATATTATCATAATAACATATAAATAATGACAACTCCAAATTTTTCTCTTTGTAAATGTAAACATTTTCATGTAATTACACTAAAACAAAGCAGGATTTTGAAAAAAAAAACCAAAAAACAAGTGAATTATCTGAACAGATATGAACAACCTGAAATGTCTTAAGAGAAATAAGTACAATTTTAACAAGATTCTACCTATAACTAAATGTTTTGTATATTTGTAGATCCACTGTGATCTATAAGTTATAATGTACATGTGTAAATGATAAACTGAGGCAGAATATTTTTAAAATTACACTTATTTTTTTCAGTTTGTTCATGTTATTCACATCTTTTGAAAGGATAGTTTGTAGATGTAAACCTTTTCATAATGTAAATGTACTTTTTTCACTCTAGAACATAGAGAAAAGTTTGGAGTTGACATTATTTATATATTATTATGTTATTATTTTACTGGTTCAGCCCACATCAGATCAAATTTAGCTGAATGTGGCCCCTGAACTAAAATGAGTTTGACACCCCTGCTATAGAGACTCCATACTGTTTAACATGATTTTTCTGTCGTGGTAAAAGAAGTACGTGGTGTTGAGTATGGTTTTCTTGTCCTTGTTAGAGTTTTCATACTGAAATCATATCCATGCAATTTCTATGTGATATGGGTGAAGGAAAAGCAGAATCCAGATGTCCGAAAATATTCCAATAAGAGTGCGATTTGTGAAAAAATAAGTGATGCAGCCTAATATGAAACAAAATTTGCATATTCTCACTGATACATTGTTTGATGCCTAATATTTTGTTCTGTATTCTGTGCAAGGTTTGCTGAGCAGCACAACTTTACAAAGCCCAATGATAACCGGGCACTGGGGCTCATGACCAGGAGTGCCTGCTCTGTCATGGAAGAGCTTGAGGATATTATCATCGCTTATGGTCAGAGTGATGAGTTCAGTTTTGTGTTCAAGAGGACATCTAACTGGTTTAAGAGAAGAGCCAGGTAACTTATAAGCTCAAAGCAAACATATTCATCTTGGTTTTCCAGTTTTTGATTTCACCCTCTTTCTCTTCTCGCAGTAAGTTCATGACCCATGTGGCCTCTCAGTTCTCCTCCTCGTATGTGTTTTACTGGAAGGAGTTTTTTGGAGAACAACCCCTCTTGTACCCCCCAGGCTTTGATGGACGTGTGGTTCTGTATCCTAGCAACCGTAACCTTAGAGACTACCTTAGCTGGAGGCAGGCAGATTGTAAGTACAGAGAACGCCACAGAAATGCTAAACTGCAGAGAGGAAAAAGATCTATGACTGTTCTTTGTCTTTCTCCTCTTTAGGTCACATAAATAATTTGTACAACACAGTGTTTTGGACTTTAGTACAGAGAGGGGGACTCACCCCAGCCCAGGCACAGGAGCGCTTAAAGGTAAAGGGGGAAATACTTTTCAAATAAAAGACTGCACATTTGAAGGTTAAGCTTTAATTTAGGATTTGCTGTTTTTCATATATTTTAAAGATATCACTTTGTTGGTGTTTGATTTAACAAATATATTGGATTTCTACTGGATGATTATGACTGTTTATGTGATTTTAAATTATTTACTCACTAAACATTTTTAAAGCAAGTGTTTTCCAGAAGTCAAAGCAGTTTCCTATTTAATCAGAGTATTTCAGGAGAACTTTATGTCTCAATGATTCACAATAATATACCTTTGTTATAATAGTAGGTCTATACAACTTTTTCTGTGTATACTTTTTATAGTCTCAGTTTGGAGTGTGAGAAGTATTACGTGTTAATGAACTCTGTAATATTTCAAAATGATCATTAGGCCTGTCACCATTTGTGGCAGCTGCCAAGTCCCTTTATTCTCATACAAGCTGCAATGGAAACTCTGATGATGTGACGACAGCTGATCAGTATAAATGCTCTGGCTCAGTGTTTGGATAATGTAAATCACTTACAGCCCATGGAAGTCTGGTAATTTGTAGCTTTTAAGTCTTTGGAGGAAGCTCTGTGAAACTGCTACTTTTTGTATAAATCGTGGATCATTTACGTCTGTCTAATGTTAATTTGCCCCCCCCCAGGGAACTTTTGCTGCAGACAAAAATGAGATCCTGTTCTCAGAGTTTGATATAAACTACAACAATGAATCCCTCCTCCACAGGAAAGGCACTGCACTCATCTGGGAAAAGGTGAATGTTTTAAAAGTGTTTGAGATTTTATTTTGGCCTTCCTGCTTATTACATATCCATACCTAAAGCTCATTTAAAGCTTTGGCAGCACTGAAGATAAGTGTGACACCATTCACTGGTTTAGCTAGTTTATATTTTTGCAAACAAATCACATTCTTGAAGCATGATAAGTGTAGAGCGGTATTAACAGTGTCCTTGTAAAATGGAGCCGTGGAAGAACTCGCTTGGTGGAACACTTGCACATGAAGAAATGAGTCAAGGTATTGAAATAATTAAATCCTCACAGAGGGACACAGCAGTAACAGTGACACACACATGGTGATGGTCATTACTATTCAGTGTATGCATGTAATGATCAATGCAGTTAGATATAGGGATGCCCTGATTGTGAATTTCTGGGCCAATACAATACAGGTACCAAAAAAATTGCAATTTCACTGATGGCCAATGTCAGTGATACCTTGTGTTTATTTTGTTTTTGTCGTTACTTAATACCAAGAAAACAAAGAAATGTTCATTATGTATACAATTAGAACAATAGACTAATTGAACTGTTTTCAAGTCCCACAGTATCTCATCACATCATCTTTGATCAAACACAAATTCATTCCTACAAAGGTATGAATCAACTGTTAATATAATACAACAGAAAAATATCAACCACTGCCATCAATGAAATGACAGACAAGATCAGACAATATCAGCTGAAACCAATGTTCTTCCATTATATCTGTGATTCTCCACTCGGGTATATTTGCGTTGCAGTGTGGAGTTCTGGCTCACATTATCAACAGGTTCATTTATGTCCAGATGGTAAAACTTCTGTGCTGCATTCAGTGACACTGATCCAAGAGTAAATGACAAACTTTGTTCTTTTTCAGCCAATTCCAAAACATGCACAGCCTGCCCAAAAAAAAAGCTCAGGCAACACTAGCATCTGACCACCTTTAGCTTTGATTATGGTGTGCATTTGCCCTGGCATCCTTTCATTATGTTTATGCAATGTCACAACATTTATTTCCACCATTTTTTGGACACATAATGTTGATAAACCCAGGTCTGACCTCATTGTTAACACTGGGGATGATGGGTAATCACTTCATCTGCCTCTCTTCTCACCCTGATGTGTCCATCACTCTGGAACAGGGCCATTCTGGACTCACCAGATCACAGGACCTTTTTCCATTCCATTCCAAACTAAGTCTTGTTTAAGAAATGAGAAAGTAGTCACTGCATCAGTTAGGGTTAAAGGAGTGATATTTAGCTTTTTTTGAAAATGGAATTATGCATTTTAAAACATTTCCCTGTGGTCTACATAAACTGTAAATGCTATGTTTGGGTCTGAATTCTTCATTAATTAAACTCCACAGGTCCATCTTCAACCTTATTTCTGAGTAATGACACCAGAAAGGTCGTTTTGAGCGCTGGCCCTTTAAATGCAAATGAGCCACTTCATACCCCACCCCCTCCAGGTTGTTGGCTGTGGTGCTCAGTCCCGTTCAGCCACGTGTGTTCATTAATACAACCAACAACTGAACATTTTAGGTAATCGGCTCGAAGTTTGAACATATTTTCAGTATGGACTACAACCGCTGCTGCTGACAAATGATTATGTCGTACTTGGAGAAATGGAAGTCTTGACCTTATATGTGCAAATATCGTGACGTAACTAGTAACTGACGTAACAAATTAAGCAGGAATTAAAACGTGTAGAAGAAATCCACTCGAATTTTGCCATAATTAATATAAAGATAGCTTTGCAGCACCTGGAGGGTTCAAATTCAAACTTTTTGAACTATTAGGGTCCAACTACACAAATAAATGTACTAAAGACTAATAAAAGTGGGTTTAGCAAAATATGACCCCTTTAAAACTTTTAAGTATTTGCTCATTTAAGTCCACTCAGACTTTTTTTGTTCAAAACATTGTCAACACTGTTTCTCAAAAAGAAAAAATAAACCACTCCTATAATACTACTACTACTAATAATAATAATAAGAAGAAATGTGCCACCTTTGTTTATGAGGTGTATTTCAGTTTCCATATCCCTCACTCTATTTTCCAGCAAGACGAAACCGTCACTAAACGTATGAAGCTACCAAATGAAGAGGAGAAGGATGTACAAGTGACGCGGAGCAGAAAGAAGGTCCAGGCCTATCACTGTGACATCATTGGAGACCAGTTCTGGGAGGAACATCCAGACATTCTGGAGGACGACAACTGCTAACATCTCATTAATACTGTAGGATGAAAATAACTGAAAAACTCTGAGTGGTTAAAGTGGACCCAAACAAACAGGACAGTACTGCTGATTGATGCAAATGAACATCTAGGATCATTTTCCCATGAAGCTTAATACGCTGGAAACCCTTGAAAGTGTGTTTTCCAAGACTTAAGTCTTCAGTGATTGACTTTATACAACCGATCTCTCATGGCTGGAGCATATATTTACTTTACTGTATTAAACTTTTATTAAGATTCCTTTAAACAGGGATGGTGTTTGTCTTGTTTACAGGAAAGCAGATAATTTCCTAATATTAATCTCTTAATCAAGTGTTGATGGAAAATGCTACTGTTTATAGTCTCTCTGTCCATTGCTCTTACAGTTGCATTTCCAAATATATTGCCATTTGACACCATGAATGACATTTAGAATACTACCATCATTTGATCTTTCAGCATGTTAGGCATGAATCCAGTTGGTACTTTTGAACAGAGTGGATTTTATTGTATGTGCAGTTTGAGTTACAGTTTACGTTTTTTTTTTTTTTTTTTAAATAGAATTCCCAATCTTTGAATGTCAATAATTCAGAAAACAAACTTGTGCCTGATAGGTGGTAAATATTACTGACAGTATTCAGCCAGAAGGAGCACATCTGGGGTAGAAATAAGCCGAGTGAAGCAGAAGGTAATACCCTGGCTGTACTGAGTGGCCTTGTCTTGCAGCCAGGACACCATTTAGAGATGTGAATGAATTCAATGGGCCTGCACTGTCATCACTGCTAAGAATACCTCACACACCCTGCATACACCCTATCCTTCTGACATGTGCTCTGCGGCATATTTATCATCACACTTATAAATGACCGGCTCAGTATGAATGGCTGTTGGAGGCTTGAAGTGCTAGAAGCCTACTGTATTTTGTTACTGTAGTAGGCTCAGTTGCAGTGGGATACTAGAGCTGTATTTTTGGTTCTGTGACCTTGTTCAAAGCATTTCGCTACTGTACTGTCGTTTATGTAACCAGGACTGAGCTCTTTAGTGGTTCACAGAGTCCTGTTTGATTTAACGAAACCTCTGTAAGGAATTTACCTACATTTTACACAGTACTTCTATTCAGTATGCACAAAAACTCTTCTTTAAAAGTACAGACTTTGCTTGATGATGAACTGGTTCAGTTTTCTTGGGTTGCTGCCAAACTCCTACTGTCCTGACATATGGTTATATAGGAAACAAGAAACATTAGTAAGCACAACATGTGGAGGCAAGTAGTGAAGTTATTTAAAGACGCCATGTGTTTTCATTCAGTAGCTATAGTTTGAGGGTACTGTTAGCAGGAGAATGAATAAGATTCCTACATCCTGGTTGAAACATGTCAGGGCTGTTTAAAATAAGATATTTCCTGTCTCCTACTCTGAGCGTTAGAGTCCTACTCAGCCTAATAAACTGAATAATGTCATGTGGGGGAGTTTTGTCAGGTTTGACAGATATAACCCTGATGAGATCACCAGACTTTCCAGGTCTTGGAACTGGAGGCTTCACATTTTTGACCAGTATTAGGCTACAGACTGTAAACCTGCGCTACAGACCAGAAGCATTACGTCTGCAAGACCGGAGTCTTAATAGGAAAATGTGATTGGATAAATGTAATAAATGTAATAATGAGCATTTTCGGAGTTTGACCATTAGAATGAATAACATCTATGAGTATTTTTGCTTCTGTTGCTTCACTTTTAATCATTAATAGCCTGTGTTTGTGTACAGCGTTACCCATAAAGTTGGACTAAAATATTTTTTACCACTTTGTGAAATGATTGTAGCAATGTCATTTATTCTCTGTAGATAAAGTGTAACTGACTGTATGTAATCATTTCATCTGGTCAAAGGTGATTACTGATGTGTATAAATAGGAATAAAAACATGATTAAAGAATTTCAACTTCATGGGCAACAGTGTATATTAAACTTATGTAGGATTTAGGTGATTTAGCTGAAAAAAAAATGCAAAAAGTACATTATTTCAGTATGGTCATGACTAAACAACAATGATTAAATGATTTTTATCATTTCATTCATTCATTTAATTGTTTATTTCGAGCATTTACAGAATAATAAGAATAATTTCAGCTTGGAATATTGATCATGACTTACTAGTATGAGTATTTCCTCATAACCAAGGATCTAAAGCACTTTGGTCTTCTTCATGTTGTTGTAAAGAGCTATATAAATAAACTTGGATTGATTGATTGATTAAATATGGTCTTCAGGCTCTAAATTCTGTATCTGTAATCTTTTTTTTTTTTTTTTTGTTAACATGTTTCCATTTTTATTTAAAAACCCCATTTAGCGGACTCTTTATAACCACAAATAACTAATGGTCAATACATTTATTTACACATTTCAACACATTTTTAACCCTGTAACAACAGTAATCTGGTGCTGTATTTTGCACAACATTCAAACGACTGTAAACCTGTACTCCTGATGGTAGTGTCTCTGCTGCTCACTATAGTACATTTTTTCATCATCACATCCTGACGTTGCCTCATATTGAGCCTGTGTGTGTGCGTGTGTGCGCGTGTGTGTGTGTGTAAAGAAGGGGAGGGGTTGAGAATGAAAGGGAGATGTGCGCTCTGCAAGCATCTCATTCAGATCAGCAGCAGCATTTCGCCATGTCACACCGGCGGGTTTCAGGAGACCACCTCATCTGATGTGAAAACACCTCGGCTCGTCTGCACATATTTATCAGTTGAGCAGATTCATCCGGAGCCGCCTGTGGTGTGTGTGTGTGTGTGTGTGTTTTTCCTCTAGAATGCGTCCAGGAGCACGTCTTCCTCTTGATGCTGTGCAGTCCTGTGTGTGTCTGTGTGTCTTAGTTTTCCTCCGTGTTGTGGCTGCTGTGTCTGAAGACGATGTTTACCATGGTGAGTCTCGTTGTTTTTCTCAGCACAATCAACAAATTATGCAGATTATTTTCGCTAGATCGTGAGTGCATTGAAAAAAAAAAAAAAAAAAAAAGACTCAATGCAATCTATATCTACCCATAAGGAAATGTGATATGTATGAAATATGCCCCTGTTATCAGCAGTCATATTCCCATTTGTGTTCTATGTAAGGCGATCTGTTATTGTCACATGGATCCTCTGGAGATACTGAGGATATATTGTGTCTGAAATGAAGATGGTAGCATTTGTATTTGTAACCTACATATATAAAAAAAATAGATTTTGTTTCAGCTAAATATAGCCTACATGTAAATATAAGATAGTATTCTCATAGTGTAATATAATAAAGATTTATTGTAACTATTGCCATTTCTAATAGTTTTGATATTTTGTTCATGTATTTGAATTTGACCACACAAAAATGACATATCAGTCGATATCAGTGCCAGATTATCACATAAATGTCAATTATTAAATATCAATTTCCTTAACCCTTTCATGCACAGTGGTCACTCCAGTGGACAGTTGTTCTCCAGCTGTTCTTATATATATTCATGGGTTTTGTTGTTTTAGTTCCATATCAGCCAACACAGTGGATGCTTATGCACCATCCCATACACTGTAATTGAAAACATTACTGTAACTTTGTTGTGTTTGATAAACCTGATCTAACATGTTTGAGTGTAAATCAATTCCTTGTTATTGTTATTAGACTTTAATTAACAACTTTTTTTTTTTTGGTATATTATGTCCATGAAGTGAGTAATAACTAGTATTAGAGTACACTACAAACAAAAAGTTAAGGATATATATATTTTTTTTTTTGTCTTTTTTGCCATTTGTAAATAAAACTGTCTGGTCATTAAAAAAAAATGTGTTTCAGTTCACACACAAAAAAGTAAAAAGTGTTGTGCAAGAATCCCAACTGAAAAAAATAGCCCAAAAATTTAAAATATCCATAACTTTTTGTTTGTAGTGTATGTTAAAATGTGAGAAAACATCAAATTAGCAACATTTAATGTTTTTATTTCATAGTTTTCACACAGCACATCAGTAAATACAAGTTTCTTTGCTTCAGAAATTAAACACATGGTGTCCAGCTTGGTGGACATTTTTGCAACTCCATTAAAAATAGCTTCATTAAAAATAATAATAATAATAATAATAATAATAATAATAATAATAATAATAATTGCATTGTTTACTTTAATGCCCAAAGAGGAATAAAGAAAAAAAATCTTGATTAATGTTCTCATAATTCATGCATAAAAGGGTTAAAATTTAAGGGGAAGTTTTGGTCTGGAAAGTTGTGGTTAAAAAAATCAGAGTGTGACAGACACCTAAAATGTCTTAAAATGCTTAAATACTAAAGTTAAATATTAAATCAAATCATTATAAATGAATAAATAGATCGAGGTGTTTATGATGAGAATAATGAATAAAGAAAATTTTATAGGATATACCGTTGTGGAAAAAAATTATTAGACTACCCTTGTTTTCTTCAATTTCTTGTTCATTTTAATGCCTGGTACAACTAAAGGTACATTTGTTTGGACAAATATAATGATAACAACAAAAAGTAGCTCATAAGAGTTTAATTTCAGAGCTGATATTTGTCCATTTTCCATGGTTTTCTTGATAATAACCAAAATCACTACAGTTCTTACATCAATATCTGTGGCATTGTACTGACAAAAACAGTGCTTTTAGGCATTCCATGTTTTCTTTTCTGTCTGTTTTAGTCACATGATACACACAGGAGTTAGTACTTGATTGCATAACCACTGTTTCTGATGACTTTTGATGGTCTAACTGTATGTGATACCATATCTAAAAAATATGTATAATAATAATTAGCCTTTTATCACCCATTCATTTATATCTGCATGTTTTTACTTAATATGAATTGTATATTTCATGTTAGATTTTCACATTACTTATGGGAAATCCACATGTTCCTTAAAAACACACTGCAGCACATCTGTCATATTAATTGACTGAGTTTGCAACACAGTCTTATTAATGTTGTGATTATTTTTAATACTATTAATACCTGCACTTAATATGTTAACTTTTCATCATAACACTCACATCATAGTCTTATAATGCATATGTTGGACTCCGATGAATCCAACCTGATATTATCTTCTGTCTGTTTTTTGTCAGCTCAAAATAAGCAAGGTTCACTCAGGAGCATCCTTGATCATGTGCCCAGTTATGAGATTACTTATCCCATATGGCTGCATCCTCACAGACTCAGGAGGTCCGCTAACAGAGAGGTGAGTCTGCCTGTCTCACTCTGACCATCTGCCTTAAAACAATATAATTAAAAACAACACTCTGACACACAGACCGAAGCTTTGATGTAAGTCGGCTTTTGCTTAATGATGACTGGCTGCAGGATTATTAGTTTCTGTATTAATGCTTTCTGTGTTTGTGTCAGCATCCCACAGAGGCAGACGTCTTGATTTCAGCCGAGGGCCAGGAGCTGAGACTGCACCTGGACAGAAATGAGTGAGTGACTAAAGTAAAATGAAGTCAACCACACCACATGGGTCATGGTAGATACATGGGTGAAAGTATGGTAAGAAGCAGGTACCAAAATGCACCTTCTGGTCCCTTCTAACCCAGTTTATTTGACCAGATGTTGTCTGTCACGCTGACACATGGATAAGGTCAGTGCCCCTCTGGGTGCTGAGAGGTGGGGGGGGGGGTAGAGGGAATAAAATGGGGTGATGGTTTTAGATGACAGAGGGTTGACACCTGATCTGTGTGCCTTGGGCAAACAGGAAGTAAGATTGTGCTTCTGTACCGCACATCCTGTAATCTGATGGAGCGGTTCCTGTCTGGTCACAGCGGCATGGTGATAGGACAGGAGCAGAGTGCCCCTTCAGTTTAATAAACGCTGTGATGGCTGGGTGGGATAGCAGGGGACGGAGGCTCTCAAGGCATCAGTGGTGACAGCACAAGTACACTTTATCACTTTTGGATTGGAGCCAGCACTCAAAGTAGGATATGAAGCTTTAATGAGCATGAAATGAAGCTCATTTTAGCTCAGAGTGTATGGACTTTCTGTCATTCATTCACTCACAGGCTGCACACACACATTAACAAAGCATGACTCCAGTCCGTCTGACTGACCGTCCCCTCAGGGATTTGCCCCCCTGCGCCCCCTTCTCAGCAGGTGGTCACACTGTTAGATTTCCTCCTGGGCAAGGAATTTTCATCAATCACATATGCTGTGTGTGAGGCTGACAGAGGATCAGGGAGAATGAAGTACAGAAAGTCACTCAGTGAGGTTTAAGATTATATACAGTTGCGGAAAAAAGGATCAAACCATCCTTGTTTTCTTTAATTTCTTGTTTATTTTAAGGCCTGGTCCAACTAAAGGTACATTTGTTTGGACAAATATAATGACAGCAACAAAAAGTAGCTCATAAGAGTTTAATTTCAGAGCTGATATCTAGACATTTTCCTTGTTTTCTTGATAATAACCAAAATCACTTCAGTTCTTACATCAATATCTATGGCATTGTACTGACAAAAACAGTGCTTTTAGACATTCCATGTTTCCTTTTCTGTCTGTTTTAGTCACATGATACACACAGGAGTTAGTACTTGATTGCATAACCATTGTTTTTGATGACTTTTGATGGTCTAATAATTTTTTCCCCAACTGTATCCCTGTGAATTTCAGAAGGAGTTAAAGATGTTTTTGTTTTACATGATACACACACATGTAGAAAGAGGAATTCAAGTGGAGTAGAAGAAGCATGTTTTCCTTTTTCTCACAAGCAAGAAATTGTATTTTGAAACAATTTTGTGCAATTTCTCAACTGTTCTCTGGAACAGGAAAGGTGTGAACATTTCTTCATTTGCCACAGATGATAACGGTCACTTTTCATCTCAGTTAACAATGAGGTCATGTAAAAGTTTAGAGGAAGTTATGAAAACAGCTGAACAAAATGTTTTAGACCAAGTTACAAGTCCATACATGCATACATGCACAGGCATACAATAAACATCATATTATGTAATTCATGTCATAGTAACAGGAAAATATAGAATCATAAAACACCAAATAACATTAATGACAGTGGAGATATCCATGTGAATTACAACTGGACAGCACTGTTATGTTGACTGAATAACTGACTTTTAAATTAATCACTTTTAACTAACATTTTAAGGATTATTTTAAGGATTTTAGCCCTTTATTTGACACTGACATTGAAGAAAAATAGGAAAAGAACAGAAGAATGGCATGCAGTAACTTCCCAACAACTAAACTGGTGACTTTTACTGCAAATACAGAAAAAAAGATAGAAAGAATCCAAATTTTCTAAAACTTACTCAACCATGGGGTGAGCAGATTTTGCCTTTCTAGATGTCAAGCTTCTGAGAAGATCTTATAGTAGGTCTTCAAATAAAAAAAACAAACAAATAAGCAAGTTATGTTTATTACAAGCAACGAATACATATATTTAAGATAAATAATATTCTTAAAGTGTGAAGCTGTTCAAGTGGTTTTACTCTTGTAATAATGAAAACAGTCTTATTCCTCTGCTGGCATACAATGTAGTCCATTGTTTTAGCTTGTTACTGGTTATATCAAACGCAATATTAGCTGGAATATCCAATAAAGACAAAGTTAGATATGCTTAATGTGAGATTATTGTTTTCTAACAGAAAGACATGTTTGACAACACATTTTGTTGTTTGTATAAAATAAATCTAATTTCTCACAAAGAAGGCTTTTATACTGTATAGAAAATCTTTCTTTTTTTTTTTTTTTGTGCATAGCTTGGGGCTTCAGCGTCTATGTATGTACCCTTCCCACTCAGCTACTGGGCGACCAAGAGTTGTTTTTTTTTTTCCTTTTCTTAATTAAAGTGACATTACACACTGCAAAAATCTAAATCTTACCAAGTGTATTTTTCTCATTTCTAGTCAAAATATCTCATCACACTTAAAATAAGACATAACCACCTAAAGAGTAACTTTTCAGTGAGATATAAGAACTTATTTTTAGACGATAGATGTTGAAAATCTTATTTCAAGAAATCTTACCAAGATCATTTTAACTTGTTCTATTGGCAGAGTTTTTTGCTTAATTCAAGATTTTTTTGTTAAATTCAGGCAACAACAAAAAAAATCTGCCAAAGTTACTCTTTAGGTGAGTATGTCTTATTTTAAGTGTGATGAGATATTTTGACAAGAAATGAGAAAAATACATGTGGTAAGATTTTGATTTTTGCAGTGCATACACTAAAGTCTGATCCACCCCACTATTTCGAGACATTAAGTTAAATACTCCAAAAACCATCCACAACCAGGATCACTTGCTTGATATTAACATCTTTGAGGATATCCATAGAAAATGCTTATTTTTCTTTGATCAACTCATTGTGTAGTCTATAAGTTTAGCACTTCACCACATTGTCCACCAGTGTTTTCCTTCTTTCCACGCCCAATCATTGAGTCCTATATTGAATTCCTGTGTTTTGATTTGCTGTGACTGCACCACTAGCTATGTGAAACCTTAGTCCAGGGCTGAGGAAGCGAGCACTTTGTGACAGCCAGTGAAGATCAATGTTGGAGTTTGGAGAAAAGCCAACATCCCAATCCACACCATCTTTGTATTTGACTCCCTCTTGTCCTCGTTGCCCTCCCGCTACTGTTAGTTTGACAGTCAGCAGATAAGGCAGAACCCAAACTAGATGGTCTTGATCTTGTCTGTCTGTATAAACCCCTGCAATGTTTTTATTTTTATTTTTATTTTTTTATCTCATTTCTCCCACTCTCATCCACCTCAGCTTCTTTTCACTTACTGTATCAATTTATCAAACTATGAACAGAGACGTAGCTGTGAATTTCCATGGGCAAGGGCTAGAGTCCAGACTTAATCCATTTACGTCCACCTTGTCATACTTCTGTCTCTGCATGTGTGTGCCCATTGATCTTTTTCTGTTTTTTGTGGAGTTTATTTTTTTGTGCATCTGTGTCTGCATGAGCTTTTATCTTAATGAAAGGCTGTGGTGCGCCCTTTGATGGCTGATTTGGTTATGAGCCAGGCAGAGGCGAGCGTGCTGACTCAGAGAGCAGGAAAGGGGATGTAAAAACAGAGGGAGAGGGGGAGGAAGCAGGCCAAGAAAATGAGTGATGGACCGGAGGAGAAGGGTTGAGGTGAGAAAAGTCACGGAAAGAGGAAAGTGGAGACGGTCGGGGTTGGTTTGGGTGTGAGTTATGGACTGTGGTTCAGATATGAATGGTGTGGATATTCCTACTTCCTCCTCTGCTTGACTTTTCTGTGTTTCCCTGTTCAATGCCCTTCCTGAACACCATTAAGTGCACCATCCCTGGATGAAGCACTCCCCAGGGGAACGTACTGTACACACCACTGTCTCTGCTCAGCTCTCCTCGTTTCTCCTCTCTCCTTCTCTCCTTTCCCTGTTTCTCCTCTTTTCTCCACTCCAATCCTCTCCTTTCTCCACTCCTCCTTTTTCCTTTCTTCCCCTTGTTCCCCCTATCCTTCTTCTCATCTCCTCTCCTAGATGCTTCTCTCCTCCCCTCCTTTCCTCATTCCTCCTCTGTCCATTTCTCCTCTCCTTGTTTCTTCTCTCCTCCTCATTTTGTTCTTATTTCCTATCTCCTTTCCTCATTTCTCTTCTCTCCTCATATCCCCTCTCCTCATTTTTTATTTGTTCTCCTTGTTTCTCCTCTCCTCTCCTTCCTCTCATCTCCCCTTCTTGTTCTATTCTCCATTCCTCATTCCTCCTCTCTCTATTTTTCCGCTCCTTGTGTCTCATTTCTTTTCCTTGTTTCTCCTCTCCTCTCCTCTCCTCTCCTCTCCTCTCCTCTCCTCTCCTCTCCTCTCCTCTCCTCTCCTCTCCTCTCCTCTCCTCTCCTCTCCTCTCCTCTCCTCTCCTCTCCTCTCCTCTCCTCTCCTCTCCTCTCCTCTCCTCATTTGACTTCTCCTTGTTTCACCTTATTTTTCCTTTTTTCTCTCCTCGTTTGTCCTCTCCTCATTTCCCCTCTCCTCTCCTCGTTTCCCCTCTCCTCTCCTCTCCTCTCCTCATTTCTCCTCTTACGTTTCTCCTCGTTCCTCCTCTCTTCGTTTCTCCTCTCCTCATTTGTCCTCATTTCTCCTCTCCTCGTTTCTTCTCATTTCTCCTCGTTTCTCCTCTCCTCGTTTCTCCTCTCTTCTCCTCTCCTCGTTTCTCCTCTCCTCTCATCGTTTCTCCTCTCCTCGTTTCTCCTCTCCTCTCATCATGTCTCCTCTCTTCTCCTCTCCTCGTTTCTTCTCATTTCTCCTCGTTTTTCCTCTCCTCATTTCTCCTCTCTTCTCCTCTCCTCGTTTCTTCTCATTTTCACTCGTTTCTCCTCTCCTCGTTTCTCCTCTCATCGTTTCTCCTCTCCTCTCATCATTTCTCCTCTCCTCGTTTCGCCTCTCCTCGCTTCTCCTCATTTCTCCTCTCCTCGTTTTTCCTCGTTTCTCCTCATTTCTTCTCGTTTCTCCTCTCCTCTCCTCTCCTCCTTCTTCCACTGTCCCCCCATTACTTTCTCATTTCTTTCCTCTCCTCACCTTCCTCCTCTGATATTCCCCAGGGCTGCAGTACAAATATACATCTCCCACTCATTCTCTAAGGTCGTGGTTTGGAGACCACGGCCACACGCAGACAGTTGACACACTAGTGCATACACACAGCGCCCCAGAAGACACAAACAAAACAAAAAGCAGACCTGATGGATCACAGGTTGTAGGGAGCAGAGAGCAGGGGATGCATTTGCTTGTCCTTGTTTCCCTAGTCTATGTTTAGTCTCAGTGTGGTGTGGTGTGGTGCTGTCTGCTTAGAAGTCTAGTCCAGGCCTCTGTGTTAGCCACTGTGTTGGGAAAACACACACACCACACACAACACACACATTACTGGCCTCCTTCCACAATAAAAGCCTCTTCATCATCCTTTGCTGAGTGCTGCTTTGACTTTTCAGCCCTCGCCCTCCTTCTCCCACCCATATGTGGTGATGTCATCCGATACTGTGAGAGAATGCGGCCCACTGACCCTAATGCATTACCCCACATCCCCTCTCTCCACTCTCCTCCCTTCTTTGCTATCTCCCAAGTACATTAGCATTACTCCCCCACCCATTCTTTCTCCTGCTGAAGCTGAACCAAGCCTTTGTCTCGGCGTCGCTGCCAGACCGTCCTGATTCAGCCCGTATACCGCGCTCCTCAATCACATCGTCTGTCTGGACCCTGGACGATATCCAAACTCTGCCGTGTCGTCCCGCCATTAGATAGAGGTTTTCGCAGTCTGGATTTAAGAGCTGTCACAGCATTCTCCAGAATGTAATTAGACACATGAGTCTGAGATACATCAAGCACTTTGCTACTTGGTTAAGTCAACCACTCCTGCACCACTTGTATCTGCAGCAGTAAGGACTGAGGATTGGGCAAATCATGGATATGTGTAAAATGTGCCCTTTTTTTTTTAGAACTTAAACATTTCTCTGTTGTCACTGATCAATTTTGGAATTTTAATTATTACCAAGTCTTTTAGCCATACATTTTTATAAGTGAATTCATGTTGTCAGCTGATTCAATCGCATTGAATCATCTGTAGGTTTGTAATCATCTTGAAATTAAAAGTACGCTTCACTGTATAGTTTTGATTTTTCAGAAGTAAAATATGACAAAATTTTTATTTATTCACACTTTTTGTATTTACCCCAACTTTTATGTATAAAACTCGAAAGTAATGTGTAAAAAGTACTGTATAAGTAAATACTTGATGTTCTCTTTCATAGCACAAGTAAAGTGTTTCATTTTGACCTGGTCTCACTCCTACTACCACAATACACAAAAATAACTTAAAGTTATTGCCAGTCTATTTTATTGCATACTTTTTACAGATGAGGATGAGTTGAAATGAAACTTCAACCTTTGATCACACCTGCATATTTGTTTCATGTGGTTGTGCCATTTGGTTTTTTGAAGCTAGATGCCGGATGTGTTGTTATTTCTTCACAGTTCTCTGCCCATGTGTACTTGTTTCAGAACAGTTCTTGTAAGTGGATAAAGCAGTAGTATTTGATTTTATTTGTATAATTATAGACCAAATGCTTTCCATGTCAGAAAGTAAAAGCGAGTGAGATGGAAAATTACTCATTTTATTACCTAAATATCTGCTAATCTTTGGTAATAATATCTCCCAGAGGCATGTACCCACATTGTCATCTCATAGGACTCTTGTGTGTGATAGTTTACCTCAGTAATGCAGCTGCTGACTGGCACGACATGACAAAAAGCACCCCATTATGTTTTTCCTCATGGAAGAAGTGATTGTCTTTCCTCTGCTACAGCAGCAGCACAGATCATTGGCCTTTTTTGCCATCGCTTCAGCCTGTTAAAAAGGGACAGAGAGGGTTGCAGGGAGGACAAAATGGCACAATGGGAAGATGTGGAAAGTTGGAGAAGCAGGAAAAGTAGAGGAAGGCCAGATATAAATGAGGTTCGAAGGTCAGATCACAATGGTGCTTAGGGTGACATCAGCCGGATACATTACCACTGAGCACACACTTATTTGTCGTCTCTTGCATGGATCGGGTGTGTGTGTATTCGCAGTGTGTCCATATCCCAAAGTGGTAATCTGTTAAGACATCATAGCAGTCGTTTTCTGTCTTAGTCGTGTTTTGTGGCTGATGGCATCAATAGGCTGTCATTGTTTCAAGAGGTTTTTCTCCTTCGGGGCATCAGATGGTAGCACAAAGAAAAAATCCCCATCTTCCTTTCATCAGTCTTCATCAACCTAATTTTAACTTCACTGCAATGATTTTCCATCTTTTTTTTCCCAGCAAAGCTAAAACAGATACACACAGACACGTTACATGTTACACTAAGCTAAAGGGACAGACTGCATAAGTGAAAGAAAATAAGTTTTTCAGGTTCTGTGCTGCTTTTTTTTTACTCTTTGAACTCCAGCTGGTTTGATGGATCTGAGTTTGAGGAGAGATTAGAGAAGGTTTACTGAGGCAGAAAGGGACAAGACAAACCAGCTGTGATCCAGACAGAGTTTATGAATGAAAACAGGAAGAATGGATGGGAGATGAACTTGGGAGGAGAAAGACAGGAAAACAAGCATCTGCAGTGGATGTAAATATTAGGGTTGACAGAAATTTGCAAGAAACAGCCAGAGATTCTCACTGAATAACAGACACATGCATCACTAAAGAGGGATATTATGTTTGAGCCCTAAAAAAAGATTGTTCATCTTTTGCGCAGTGTGTATTGTGTGATATTGGAGACCGTCCACTAATAGACAATACTCATATAAAACAAACAGCCTGGACATAACAGCACAAAATATAGACACTTCTTAAAGCTCCTAAAGGTGCATATGGACTTCATTACAACACCTCCACATTCTTCTTTCTACTTCCTCTTATCTCTGAGAGGATCTTTGTCTAAATCTTTAAAGCAGTCTGGTTTAGAGTAGTCCCTCAGTCTGAATGAATGTTTTATGAGCTGGGTGCAGCTGGAGAGAATCTACCGTCTTCTCTGCAGCCTTCAAAACACTATATCTCTGTAGTTACTTCACCATATTGTTGCTATTTGTGTATTTTTGCATATTTCCTTGTAAATCGTCCCCTGAGTTTGGGTTGTTTTCCTCCAGGCAGCTGCTGGCACCTGGATATCAGGAAATATGGTACGGGCCGGATGGAGTACGCAAGTCGTCCTCTCCTGGAAATGCTGTAAGTCTGTCAGATTGTTTGATGATCTTAAACTGCAATGGGGAGTTGTTATAAATGATCATCACGTCAGCTGACCAGTTGATTAAGTTTAGAAGGAAAAGGACAGCAGCGGATAATATATGGTAACACGCTGTATTTTTGTGAGGTAGGAGGGGTGAGATGATTCAGAATAGAGGGTGTGCTGAGTTCAGAGCAGCAGCCACAGAGGTGACAAATGCACAGCGTCACACCCAGGGCATGGAGTTGAAGTTCAACACCCATCCTCCCTGCACTAAAAGCTGTGTGTCGACCTACAGAGGTGGCAAAAGTACACACACTCTAAACTCCTGTAAAAGTACACATACTTGTGTAGAAAAAAACAGCTAAAGTTAAACTAAAAAAGTAGTAAAAGTATCAATTCAACTTTTACTTAAGTCAAAATGTTATGTTCTCTTATTTTATGCCTGTTTAGTCGTATGTTGCCTCTGTTTTTTTTTGTTTTTTTTTAATTTTAGTGTTTTTTAATCTTGTTTCTTCTTCTTCTCACTATTGCCGCATTAAATTAAAATAAACAAAATTAACTAAGCATGCACTAATTTCAATCAATCAATCAACCAAAGTTTATTTATATAGCACTTTACAACAGCATGAAGAAGTGCTTTACATCTAAAAGCATGATTGAATTGTAAGATAGAAACAGTTTAGTCAATTGAACAAATAAGACTATAGTTGTGTTTTCGTAAAACTATCTTTTACTGGTTTTATTTTTTATTTTTTCAACTTATCTGGTCTTTTACATTATTTAGTCTCATTATGTTGTTGTCACCTTGTTGTATCTTTCAAGTCATTTTCAGTGTATGTGATTTTGATTAATCAATACACCAAAGGATTGTTTGTTATAGGTGATTTTGTTCCATTTGTTACTGATTATACAAAATAAATCCCCTTGAAATTAAAAGCGTCTTTTGAAAACATACAGACTAGAAATTACAGATATTTGTGTGAAAATGCAGGGAGTAGAAGTAAAAAGTTCTCAGAGAAACAAATGCTCAAGTAAAGCACAGATCAGTGACAACTATACTTAAATACAGTAACACAGCATTAGTTACTTCCCGCATCTGTTGAATTCTGGTTTCTTTTGTCTTTCAGGATCACTGTTTCTATCATGGGGAGGTTCTGGGAATAGAAGGTTCGAGTGTGGCTGTTAGCACGTGTTCAGGACTCAGGTAAGGAAGGGAAAACTTTGCCTGGAGCGGTATTCCTAAAGCTTTCTAGTATTAAAAAAGCATCTCAACAGGAAAGGAGATTTCTAACAGTATAAGAAGTCCCCCAACAGACTAAACCCTACTAAATATTAGAAGACAGCTCCTTTACTTACAGGCAAAGAAGATGATTCTGTAGCAAAAGCAGACCACAGAAAGATGTGAAATTAGGCTGCCAAAAAACCTCAACGGAAAGGGAGTACAGCTTTGTTTGGGGCTGTGTAGAGATGGTGTTTGTAATTGATCTTATTACTAGTGAATCTGCATTTCGAAAACACTTTAACAGCATTTACAGAAAATTTGTACTCTTTGTTCATTTATTTCCAACATGAAGTGCCAGAATTTTTGGGTCAACAAAGCAGAATTAATGATACACTATGATTAATACAGTGTTGTCAGCGTCACTGATACCGATCACTGGTCTGCTGTTTTTCAGCACTTCTTATTTTGGTCAAGTTGCCAACACAGGGAGAGAATTAATTTTTGTCACAGCTCTTAACATCACTTTAGTAGAGTACGATTCAAGTAAATAAATCAAACTAGATCATTTATCTTTAATAATTATCCAAGTCCTGTTTTATAAAGGCTTTTATTAATATTACAGATACATGTTGTAGCCTAAGTGTGCTGCACAGTTCAGCCTGTAATCAAATAAGACACAAAACAGAAGGTCTAAGTAGTCTGTCAATGTGCAATATAATGTTTTATTATTTGTTATTCTGGGTCATTGTGGTGTGAGCATGATGATGATCACACGCATGAAAGAAATGTAAACTAATGTAGAAAAAAATACATTTTAATGGGGAATATCCTACTGTGTTGCAAGTCCTTGGGAGTGTGAATAGATAGCCTGACAGGAAACAGTACTGTGTAGTGTATTGTGCAGTCCAGTAGGTTAGTAGGTCATTGGCTCCAGCGATAGTTCACTGAGTCCAACTCAGTATGGAGAGCCTTTATTTACCCCGGGATCCATTGCAGCTGATATTTCCTGATAGAGGCACTCAGAGAGGGGAGACCAGCAACAGAGGAGCAACTGGCAAGCGCTTATGGAGATCGAAGCCGTATGCGTACCCGCGTGGGTTTATTGCTCTGCATCTGGAGGACGATTGAATGAATACGTCTTCCTACTAATGTAGATTCTCTGGAGAAATGCAAACGCAGCAGAGAGAAACATTAACATGTGGGCGTTCGACCTCTGCAGATGTTCTCTGCAGCTGCTTGACCTTCTGCTTTTGAGGATGCCTGTGTGTTTGTGTATCGGCGTCTGGGCTCGTAAGTGCTTTTGTGAAGAAGCCAGAGGACCGTGTATGAGTCTATGTGCTTCAGCTGGTCTTCATTTATAAACACCAATAAATCAGCTGAGAAACATTCCCCTGTGCCAGATATAAGAGAGCCTGACATGCAGCGATGACATGCAGCTTTTCCCTGTGCCTCAGTTTGACAATATACAATAATTAATGATTCAGCTTTCAGATTTTAAAGGAAAATTATTATAACTAGATACGTTTACAGTCCATCAACTGATTACCACAAGGATCGCAACATCACTGATCCATGATGAATTCTTAAAGCGCTGATTAGGTGGAACCATTATCTGTGCCTTTGTTTCCCCAGGGGGCTGATTTCTCTGAACACAAGCGTCAGCTACCTGATAGAACCTCTTCCTGTTTCCATGGATGCGCAGCAGCACGCCGTATTCAGATCAGAGACTCTTCGCCTCCGCAGGGGTAGCTGCCTCCATCACCATGGTAACAAGGAGCCTGAGGAGGGGCTTAATAACTTCATCCATGGAATGATGTCACCGCCGAGCAGAAGGGTGAGCTCAGAGAGGACAAACTGCAATCACCTGGTGTCACTTTGAAATCACTTACAAGTGTTACACAAAGTGTGGCAACAGGGTCCTGTAGTGACTTATTCTGTCTCCATTTTTAGGAGAGAAGGGACCTGAGCCAGAATATGAAGTATGTAGAGCTGCTGCTGGTGGCAGACAAGGCTGAGGTAAGGACACGGTTATAGAGATGACACATGTGGTCACCTTGTAACCACACAAGGACGTATTTTTTTACTCTGTGAAATGTGTTAGTAGGGGATGGAACTATTTATAATTCTGACAGTCTAAAGTTAAGGTGTGAAGGATAATTTTTTTCACCTGAGCTACAAATATACAGCACTGTGCGAAAGTCTCAGACCACCCTAATCTTTGTTGTTTTTACATGGTTAAGATGAATATACATGCATATTTCTCAGTCTCTTGTCTTCACATACAATAAGGAAATACATGGAATATGTGCACAGCCTTAAAAACTGAACTAAATGGGTTGAAAAGGTTAAAGTCACTACTTAGTGTGACCTCTGACCCCATGACATGAATCAGCAAAAAAACTTAGAAGCGCTTGACCTGTTAAATGAAATTTGGTATAAAACATCAGAAAATTATAGCAATAAATCTCATATTGTCTGGTTAAAGACATGTTAAGTGCAAAGGGAGGCCACACTAATTACTACTACTTTGGTTTATAGAAGCAGTTTTTTCCCCTGAAACTTTATACAGAGACTGACAAATGCGTATGTGTGGTCTTTATAACTTTACCAAACAAAGAAACTTAAGGTTGGCCTAGGACTTTTGCACATTTACTGTTGTTGTCGTGTGCATCGATCAGGTGATTATTCTGCTCATTAATCAACATGATTCGTAAAACTAGTGATAAATGCGTTTGTAGTCAACCAGGCAGCCAGTGCAGTGGTACACCTTCACAACATGTATTATGCCCAACTAGGAGTCCAAACCTTAAAATTAGTAAAAATGTATTTAAATGATTTGAAAACAAAAGCAGTGGATCTTTATTGAATCAGAGAAGCTGTATCCCTGAAATATTCTTAAAGGACAAATGACTGAAATGACTGAATTTCCTGTTCATCAATTAATTTATTGGCCCTTTCTGCTGTTCTTATGAAAACTATGTATGTTATACACTGTTTGGTGTAAAAATCTTGATATGTAAGGACAAAGATTTCAAGTGAAAAGTTATATATTTGCCACTGAGATGTCATGTTGTAGAATTATAAACTGGAAATACTCATGTACCTCAAATACAACCCTTTAGTAAATGTGCTTCTTTACATTTCACTGCTGGATATGATATATTTCTTTCTTATGTGGCTTATGAAGCTATATCTAATTAAAGAATAAAGCCCCAACCCTTCCAGCACAATCTATTTAGAGCTGATTTATGAATAGACATCAAAATCTGAGTCATATCCTGTTTGTCAGTTGCGCTTTAAGGAGTTTACTTTTGATTTGTTGGTAGATATGAAAAAAGTGTGGGTTTTGCGTGGGTGTGTCACTTTGTTTCATGCGGTGAATTTCATTGACAGTTTGAGAAGCATGGGAGTAGTCTCGAGGACACCAAAATGAAGTTACTGGAAGCAGCAAATTTGGTCGACAAGGTAAATTTTGATGTAAATATAACAAACAGATGGTCAGATTAAGAAAATGTTTCCCTACACTCCAAAAATCGAAATCTTACCAAGTGTATTTTTCTCATTTCTGGTCAAAATATCTCATCATACTTAAAATAAGATATAATCACCTAAAGCAGGGGTGTCAAACTCATTTTAGTTCAGGGGCCACATTCAGCTAAATTTGATCTGAAGTGGGCCGGACCAGTAAAATAATAACATAATAATATATAAATAATGTCAACCCCAAACTTTTCTCTATGTTTAAGAATGAAAAAAGTAAATTTACATTATGAAAAGGTTTACATCTACAAACTAACCTTTCAAACAATGTGAATAACATGAACAAACTGAAAAAAATAAGTGTACTTTTAACAATATTCTGCATCATTTACATATGTACATTATAACTTACAGATCACAGTGGATCTACAAACACACAAAATATTGAGTAACAGCCAGAATATTGTTAAAATTGTATTTACTTCTCTTAAGACATTTCAGGTTGTTCATATTTGTTCAGGTTATTCACATTTTTTGTGAAATTATTCTTTGTTTTAGTGGAAATACATGAAAATATTTATGTTTACAAAGAGAAAAATTTGGAGTTGTCATTATTTATATGTTATTATGATAGTATTTTACTGGTCCTGCCCACTTGAGATTGAATTGGTCTGAATGTGGAACCTGAACTAAAAGGATTGCTAATATCTTAGAGTAATTTTTGCATTTCACAAATTCATCCCAAGGGCCAGACTGGACCCTTTGGTGGGCCGGATTTGGCTCCCGGGCCGCATGTTTGACCCCCATGACCTAAAGAGTAACTTTTCGGCGAGATATAAGAACTTATTTTTAGACAATAAATCTTAAAAATCTGATTTCAAGAAATTTTACCAAGATAATTTTCACTTGTTCAATTGGCAGATTTTTTTACTTGAATTAAGAAAAAAAAAATGTAAAAAAATTGAATGAACAAAAAAAAAAATCTGCCAATGGAACAAGTGAAAATTATCTTGGTAAGATTTCTTGAAATATGATTTTCAAGATCTAAAAATAAGTTCTTGTATCTCACTGAAACGTTACTCTTTAGGTGATTATATCTTATTTTAAGTGTGATGAGATATTTTGACTAAAAATGAGAAAAATACACTTGGTAAGATTTATATTTTTGCAGTGTAACAATGGCTGGTAAAATTCTGCATGTGCCCACACCCACAGTACTACAAGGCTTTGAACATCCGTGTAGCATTAATTGGTCTGGAGGTATGGACCAACCAGGACATGATCAACGTATCTGACAACCCACACAGCACTCTGGCCTCGTTCCTGTCCTGGAGAGGAAAACAGCTCCGCACTCTCCCCAACGACAACGCTCAGCTCATCACGTTAGTGTCTCTGTCTATCCATTTGTCTTCCAATTTGTCCATCTATCCCTTGGAGTCTCAGTTTCATTTTGCGAGACAATAACAACACCAGCAGCCTTGCAGTCGGCTGTTGTCCAAATGGAACTAATCAACAGCTACATTTGTGTGTCCAGGGGGAGGTCATTTCAGGGCACTACCATCGGGCTGGCACCTCTCAAAGCCATGTGCTCCGACTACCAGTCTGGTGGAGTGAACACGGTGAGCCTTGAAAAGCAAGAACACAGCAGGGTTTTATTATTTAAAGGCAAAACAACAGCCTCAAGTAGTGCTAATTTCCTGGGTCTTTTCTTGAATAGGACCACTCAGAGTCAGCTGTTGGTGTTGCTGCCACCATGGCACACGAGATGGGACACAACTTCGGAATGAGCCACGATATTGCAGGTTGCTGCCAGGCCAAAGCAGAAGACGGAGGGTGCATCATGGCTGCTGCAACTGGGTACAATGCTCAAAATACCAACATGAAGTTATTAAACTTAAAGGCAGATGATAAAGGAGGCCTTTTGAAAGAAAAAAAAAAGTAAATATACTAAAGGGGTCATATTTTGCTAAACCCATCTTTGGTACATTTATTTGTATATTTGGGGACTTTAATAGTTCAAAAAGTTTGAATTTGAACCCTCCAGGTGCTGCAAAACTATCTTTATGTTCATTTTGGCAAAAATTGAGTTTTAATTCCTGCTTAATTTGTTACGTCTATAACTAGTTACGTCACAACATTTGCACATATAAGGTCAAGACTTCTAATGAACATTTCTCTGAGTATGACATAACTGTTTGTCAGCAGCAGCAGTTGTAGTAAAAACTGAAAATATGTCTAAACTTTGAGCCCATTACCTAAAATGTTCAGTTGTTGGTTGAACGGGACAGAGCAGCACAGTAAACTACCTGGAGGGGGTGGGGCATGAAGTGGCTCATTTGCATTTAAAGGGCCAGTGCTCAAAACAACCTTTCTGGTGTCATTACTCAGAAATAAGGTTGAAGATGGACCTGTGGAGTTGAATTAATGAAGAATTCAGACCCAAGCATAGTATTTACAGTTTATGTAAACCACAGGGAAATGTTTTAAAATGCATAATTCCATTTTTTAACAAAGCAAAATGTCACTCCTTTAAGTGAAGACTAACAAATGTTGCACACTTGGACACACAGGGACTTCCAGGCGTGCATTAGTTTATTTAAAATGGCTTTTACTGTCTTCTGTGCTGCAAAAAAGATGCACACAGGCACATCAGACACTAAGCTGCCAGCTACAGGTGGTCCATTCATTGACTCACACCTGAGGACCCCTAGGGACTATAGCTACCACCACCAAAAATTAACCTGCCTAAAGTGTAAAAGTTGCTATTGTAAATGGTTGAATCATCCATAAAAAAAATAATAAACAACAATGGGAGGTGACCAGTGTTCATTAACATGTCCCAAATTACTCAGGGCTCCACACAAACACTATATTTTTGCCTTTTCCTTGACTCAGGCACCCGTTCCCACGTGTGTTCAATGCATGTAACATGAAGGAGCTGAAGAACTACCTGAACTCAGGAGGAGGGAAGTGTCTCTTCAACCTGCCAAACACGAGATCCATGTACGGAGGCCAACGCTGTGGTAACGGTTACCTGGAGGATGGAGAAGAATGCGACTGTGGAGAAGAAGAGGTCGGTGTGTGGCTCTGAAATTTCACAGTACATGTTCATCTTCCATGTTTTGACCAGAACTCATGATAAACTGTTTTTGTGCAGGAGTGCACCAGTCCCTGCTGCAATGCCAACAACTGCACACTGAAAGCTGGAGCTGAGTGTGCCCATGGAGTCTGCTGTCATAACTGCAAGGTACTCATTTTACAAATCTAATAAAAGGAAAGCACAAAATCCACCTCTTCCAGCATGAAGTGGGCCCCTGAGATACAAAGCTCATTAAAGCTATAATTTGTAACATTGTTTTATAATAGATTTGATGACTAGGTCTGTGTTATATATTATGCTGACTCATGCACTGACATTATATCAAATTAATCCAACCATTAAATCTCAAAGTGTATTCAATTTTATTCACTGTAACAGCCCATTAGAACATCCCAGAGTGTATAAATCAATAAAATTCTGAGAATAACAGCAACACAGTAGGATTTTTCACATTTTTTATATTAATTGCATACCAGTTTTTAACACAATCACCCTGCTGAGATGGGGGTTCTCAAACATTTTCCACTCAAAATCCAAAACAGGAATTTGGTGTCCCCAAACTGGAACCATAGATTGTTGTAACAACTATGTTTTTTTCTCACTCTTCCCTGTTCAAAACTGTTGAATTCCCCATCCTACTTTTAATACAAGCCCATGAGAAAACCTCTAACACTGACAGCTAATGTTACCGAGTCAGCAACACATTAGCAAACGCAACAAACAGCTGAAAGGCTATCTTACGCAGACAAACACATACATTACTACATATTTTACACTGCCGGTTGTCGACCCAAAATAATGAATCTCACTTGGCAAATGCAAAGGAAAGTAAAGGAAAGATCTTATTTACTGATATATTCTAATTAGGGATGTCCGATATTGGCTTTTTTGTCAAAAACCGATATGCCGATATTGTCCAACGCTTAATTTCCGATTCCGATATCTACCGATACCGCTGCCGATATATGTGGGATATTAAACTAATTTTAGGTAACATCACATATCTCCTGTCATGGAATTAACACATCATGCCTAATTTTATTGTGATGCCCCATTGGATGCATTCTCAAATGCAACAAGGCTTTCAAAATGTAAACACTGTCCGTGCAAAGAATACATACTTCAACTTAAGTTGTGGAAAAAATGCCATATTTATTTATTTTCTCTCCCTCCCTTCATGAGTCTATTACAGTGTGGCAACTCTACTGTACAATTTTGAAAACTGCACATTTCTTTCAGCTACAAACAATGCTTCATTTACACGTCAGTAAATGCCGGCGAAATCAAGGCATTATTTTATCGGTTTTAATGATAGGCAAAAAAACTGATAACGATATTCACCGATATTACATTTTTATGCCAATATTGGGCCAATAATATTGGTGGGCCGCTATTATCGGACATCCCTAATTCTAATACCTTATCACAATGGCCAAGCAGCAGGTTATCTGAACCATCAAACTGTAGCATCACATACCAACTTATTATTAGATAAGTCAACTCATCTACTGTTTACATTTACAGAACATCAGCTAATATGTATCTGAGTCACATCACATATATAGACAGCGGTAAAAACATCAGCTCCCATGATCCCTCACTACTTCAACTGATATCTTTTGCTACTGTTTTGAATGAGAAACATTACATACTTGTGCATTTAAATCTAATCCATCTATTACTGTACTGGTATATTTTTTCTGTGTTGCTATTTAAAACACCAGATTATCCAGTGTTTTCTGACAAAACAGTATGTTAAATTCCAGTTCAATATATATATGTATTACCATGTGCCAGTTTGTTACTAAACCAGTAGTTTTGTCCTCGTCTCTCTCTCTGTGTGAAGCTGAAGAACCCAGGCGAACTGTGCCGTGCTCCGTCTGGACCATGTGACCTTCCAGAGTATTGCAACGGGAAGGAAGAGTCTTGTCCTGCAAACTTCTATTTGATGGACGGTGCATCATGTGCAGGCGGGAAGGCCTACTGTTACACCGGCATGTGTCTGACCCTGGAGCAGCAGTGTCGCTCACTCTGGGGCCAAGGTGGGTGAACTGGAACCTTTGATTTCTGACCTATGGGATAAACTCCATTTCATTACTCAAAGATCGCATATTAGAGCATACTTTCAGAATTCATTGACACAAAGGATGTTTTCTAGAGCTTGCAGAATTATAGCTTTCTTCTTGATTTTTGTGTGAGAATCCTACAAGCTGGATTTAACAGATCCCTCTAAATCTGTGATCCATCAGCTTGTTAAATCAGAGAATATCCTCTAATAATTCCATAGATAATGTGAGATGTATTTTCCAAGGACTGTGAATGGTTTGAATTTCTGACATTTACGGGTGTTTTAAGTGTTGGATTGCAATATTTCACTTTTTATTTAAATTACAGGCTATTTTTTTAATGTGGATGAAGATTCACTTTAAAAAATGCAATTTTAATTACCCTATGTAAGTTAAGTTCAGGAGCTCCCAATATTAAAATATGAGTTAATGTCTTTCTAAAAGGTGGTTAACTTCACACTGTATCATGCCGTTCATGTTGAGGTTTAGAAGTAGTGTAGAGTTAAAGATGAGGGGTCACAGGGTTAAGATTGTTATTGGAAAGGGTCCATATTCACATTGAGACAGCGCCTCCCTGGAGAGCCTTTGTAGTACCACAGGAGCTACACGGAACAGTGAGGGATGCCATCTGGTCTCCATCAGGTGGTCACACAACATGCTGCGCTTGAATTTTTTTGTGTGTTGTCAAAACTTGTGTGTATCTGTGTGTGTTTTTTTCTGTGGTAACAGATGGTCGTCCAGCCCCTGATCTGTGTTTTAAGAAGGTCAATGAAGCTGGGGACATGTATGGAAACTGTGGTAAAGATCTGTTTGGGAAGTACAGGAGCTGTAATGACAGGTAACATACTAAATATTTCAACAGTACATACAGGACACTTCTTCTTCACTTAGGGAACATCAGCTTTCTTCACCGTTCCCATGTTGAATATTAATCAAGCTGAGCTAACAGATGATACCTTTTTTATTTGTGCCAGGGACGCTAAATGTGGGAAAATCCAGTGTCTAAGTTCAGCCTCCAAGCCCATTGAGAACAATGCTGTTCGCATAGAAACCACTGTCACTGTGGGCAGCAAGAAGGTTCAGTGTATGGGAACTCATGTGTACAAACCAGGGCAGGGGAATGAAGATACCCAGGGTGATACTCTGGACCCGGGTTTGGTCATGACGGGCACCAAGTGTGGGGATAACTCGGTGAGACTCAGAGACATTCACTCAATGGACTTTAACCTCCTAAGACCCACTGTCCAAATTTGTGGACAAGAGTTTCACAACTTTATACAAAAAAAAGAAAAGAAAACTGCACAAAGGACATTCCATAAAAATTTTAAAAACTGCATCTGAAAAAACTGTTGCATCATGATGTTTCCAATATAGGCACTTATTTAATAAAAAACAAAAAAGCTTGTACTTAACTGACATTTCCTTGGTCTTTGGAGGTTAATGTTGTGGTAAAGAGCATACATTAAATCTGTTTCTTTCTTCCACCTCTATATGAATTGGGATTTTCACTTACACCCTCCCTCTCTCCTCTCTTTGTTAACAGATTTGCTTTAATGGAGTGTGCCGCAATGCATCATTTCTCAGAGCTGATGAATGCAATGCAAAGTGCCACGGACATGGGGTAATTTTCTATATGTGTGAGGAAGGATGATGTATAGAAGAGGCTTGGCTGCCAGCCCACAAGCACTATTAAGTATTTAAAGGCTCAGGGTGGGATTTTTAGTGACATCTAGTGGTGAAGTTACAGATTGCACTGTTGTGCCATTGGTTTGACCTGGAATTATAATGGCCACTAAAAACATGTCAGAGCCAGTGTTTTTTGTTTAATTAAGAGGATAATAACTGTAGCCCGTGCTCAAAAATAGCCAGAAACAATAATGCACCTTAATCCTTGCAATGAAACATTAAAAAAAGCAAAGAGGAAGTCTGTTCTGAGCTACTTTAGAAATAGCCAACCAGATAAATGCATAATCATTAAATACCATCAAAACCATGGATATGAACATTATACCCCATTTATGGTATCATATCCCTTTAAATTACCTTAAATCTTAGACACTGGACCTTTAACAAGAATTTAACACTTTATTTTTATTAGTGTAAAACTCTTTTTTTACATGAAGAGCTTTTAAAAATCCAGTGTTCAGTGTCTTCCATAAGTTCTGAAACTTTATTAACACATTTTGCGAACATGTTAAACTTTAATGTAGCAGAAAGCAGCAGTATCTGTAAGAAGAACAAGTATAAAGCCACTGAAAGTTAAATTAATGTGAAGCAGATAAGTTTCAGAATACAGTAATGGTGTAAATGTACTGAAGTTCAAGTCAAACACATGAACGAAGAAGACATTTATGCTGTAATTGTACTTCATCACCAGCTGTGTAATAACAACCATAACTGCCACTGTGACCCGGGCTGGGCTCCTCCACTGTGTGACCAGGGGGGGTCGGGTGGAAGTGTCGACAGTGGACCGGTCATCACTCGCAGTAAGACACCCTTCATTATTCTAATACATAGTGTATTTTTAATTATCTGACTACCAGAAGAAACTCAAGGAATTTTGTCCTTCAACAGATGATCTCCTTCTGGTCCTGGTGATCCTGCCACTGGTTCTGTTTGTGGTTGTCGCAGTGGTCGGGCTGTGGTGCTGCTACAGGTACAAGCTCCACCCACTGAAAACCTCTGCTCCACCTCCAGTGCCAAGGTATGTGTTTCTGAGCTTTAAAGGTTCAATATATAACATTCAGATGTACTGGTGTGCTTATGGGAAGCTGACGTTGGAGGCTGTGTTGTGTGGGGAGCTGGTTATGTGTCATTTTTAAAACAAACAAAAACTAGTGTTTAACATTGTTGCAGCTGTAGAAAAGTAGAAGAAATAGGAAGCTATTTAATTTAGCAGAAAACCTACTTAAGTCCTCTATTTACAAATCAAGACAGTTGTTAGGTTACAAATATTAGTTAGCTAGCATCAGTAAATGAAAAGCTCCAGGTGTAACAGGCCAAAGAATACCCCCGTTCAGACTTTTCATGCATTTTGAGCCCAATGAAGTAGTTTTATTCTGATTTATTCCAAATTATTTGACAATAATATAAATTTTCCATTACACCGGTGAAATAGAAATAAGAAAATACAGGTATTTTTATCATAGATGGGGCATGTTATAATTTTAAAAGCCAAATGAATATAGATAAAGCATAAAATACAAATAATATTAATGTCACATATCATGAACCTCCAGATGTTCTAGGAGTTGTAATCTGATGAAGTGTGGGAACACCTTTTTACTTTACAGGGCTTTTTGTCCATCATGGTAACTGATGTTTAGACTGTGTTACTGTGGTAACTATACTATGACAAGGAAGCTGTGGGAGGGTGAGGAAATGTGAATAGTCCAGATGGGGGTATACTTTAGCCTTTGGCAGGCAAAAGGGATTTTTTTTCTTTTTTTTTTTTTTTTTTTTTTTTTACATGTGTATAAATGAACGGTCTTTGTTTTGTGTCTGTGTTATTCCCCTTAGTTGTTCAGTCCCAGTTGAAGCCAAGCCTCTGACTGATAGCTGTCAGGTGAACGGTCATGCCAATCCAACATTCTTACTAAAGAAACAGGAGTCAGACCACCTGGTAAAGAACTCAAACACTAAAAATCCTTCCACACATATCAAATAGCTGTGATGCTCAACTGTTTAAAATATCAAACAAGCCACTAAAATATTTTGCCTGTTTTCTTCCAAAGGGGAAGTCCTCTCCTCGTCCAAGCCCGTCATGCTCGTCTCGGTCCAGACATGCTATTGTGCGTCCAGCTGTGAAACCCCCTCCCATACCTGCTTATGCAGTAGAGCAGGGACAGCAGACCCCTCAGAGCCAGACCAAACCCGAAGTTCCACCTCAGAGCCGACGCTCTCCTCAGTCCAGTCCTCCCTTTAAATCTACACCACAGACCCAGCAGAAACGAAGCCAGGCTCCTCCGCCACCTTCAGGTCCTCCACCTGTACATTCCCCAAGTCCCAAAACCCTCTCTAAGCCCCGACCGGACCCCCCGAACAGACCTCCACCACCTTGTCCTGTCAATAAATCAACAAATGTAAGCAAATATTTGACTGCTTTATATAGATTTGTCAAAATCACTAAGTATTTAAATAAACTAAATGAAATATTCTTGATTTTTAATGTAGGAAGAGCAAAAAAGGATAAACCTACATGTCACCAGCGATGCTCTGCAGAAAACAAAAGCCACTTTAGCTCCATCTGCTGGACAGAAGAAGCCAAACAGGTACTGTACTGGATCTGGTTCTATTTTTCTGCAATTAGTCCATACAGGCTGCCTTCATTCATTTTAATTTATTTTTACTTCTTTTAGGACCTAAACCCAGAGCTCAGGGATTCACTGCAGATTGAGGACTACATCAAATAATCGACTGCCTCAAAATGTCTTTGTAACACCTGACCAAGTAAATGTGGCACTATGGGATGCAATGAATACTTGACACTTTTGCAGTCCTCCCACTGATCGGCACTGCATTTTATTTAGAGTGAATGAGTAAATTACAGCCAGCCAGAGAACATTTATTTGAAGATGATTTAAGATGAATGCTGTACACCTGTTTGACATCCACAGACTCCTGATTTGTTTTTGTGTGTGTTGTTATTGTCTCAGACGTTAATGGAAATGTGAAATTATTCCATGTGAGTATTTAATCACAAAGAAAAGAAAAGTGAATGTTTACACTGTAGCCTATGTTCTAAATATGGTGCCTCTTTTAGAGCATCAGCTGTAAAGGGATATCTTATATTAAGAAAACATGCGAATAGCGAAGTGCTTGCGCTTCTTATGTGTGAATAATAATGGGATTTAAACTGGACTAACTGGGACCAGTGAAAGCCCCATGTGCATGCTGTAAGTAGGCTATACGCTTATGATGGAGGACACATCTGAAATGTAGCAGGAAATGTAAAGTTTTCACTTTTTATTACTTTTATTTTTATTCTTTTATCCTTATATGGTGCACTTTTACCTGCCTTGTTAATGAAAGGAGGTTGATGAAAAATGTTCTGTAATTTTCCACTGCTATTGGTAATAAACTTTCAAATCTACAGGTATTTGAAACCAAAAACGTTTCAGGTAAAGTATCACCTTCATGTGACCATTTAAAACTATTTCTCAGCTCTTACACTGACAATCAGTGGGCCAAAGTTGGAAATTTGAAGTTTACATTAAATTGCACCATAAATTTTGTTTACGTCCAATGTTGCATCTACCAGGAGTAAATCATTTTGTGTAAATATATTGTTATTACAACTGTTTAATCTGAGTTCCCCGATGTAACACTGACTGCAGGCTATGTAACAGTGATTACTTTGCCATTATTGTAAGGTACTGTTAAGAATCATAGTCCAGTTTTAATGTGACTGCCTGGGTAATTGCCTGGTTTTCTCTGTAACACGGAAATACAGTCTTTCAGCTGCCATGTTTTATCTTCGTATCAAACCTATGCAAACTCAGGCACTGTACAACACTGTGTCTTCAACTGGTTATAGAAAAACATCAAAAATAAATATATAATGCTGCATATTTTAACTAGGTGTGTCTGTGATTCAAGTGCATACCTTTCTCAACCTAACATCTTTAACTAAATACCTCAATGGATTTAAAGTAGGTTTACATATGTGTTGTAGTTGATAACATTGACATTGCCAGAACTATATGTGGTTTGAACAATACAGAGGCACAGATACTGCAAATCAGCCTTGTTGATCAGCTTGCAGCAAATAAGGACATCTTACCTGTGGATGTTGTTTATCTGTTGTGTTCCATAAATGTGTATAGGTATGACTTGGAGTGATGAAAATTTTCGAAACACTGAAACAGTTCCATCTGACGTCACCATCAAACACAGGTATGGAACATCCCGCCCCCTTTATGGCCATTGTTCAGTTATATAATGAAAGAAGTAATATAGTTAGCCCAGCAGAACACAGATCTAAAGACTGACCAGACGGCCTGATCACAATCAAGGGTACCAGAAAGGGTGCACATATAGATAAAAAATAATGCTCTATCAAAAAATCAGACAGACCATTTTATTTGTCTGATATTTCTCTTTTAAAGTCCAAAATATTTTTGTATTATAGTGTCTACCAAAAATTTCGCAGGCTTGTACCCCTGTCAAACCAGAAATTATTCAGTATACGGACACTCCAGCCTAATAGCCTCCATATTTAATGCCTACAAAGATATACAAATATTTCAGCACTCAGGATAATCATGCATTGTTTATTGCATAGATGTCGTGTCCAAAGCATGCGTGCTGAAAAATTCCATATATTGACAGAAACAATAAAATTAGACCCACATATTTTGAATATGGTGTACAGACACTACTTGGTGTACGGACTCTATAAGATTGGAATGGAAATCTGGCTTACCACATGGTCGCATCTGTGTTAGATCTGTAACTAAGTCTTTCTGGTACAGGAGGAAATAAACATTTGTGAACAAGTTATAACAATATATCTATAAGGCATATACGCCATATTTTTGATGGAAGTATATTGGTGTACAGACACTGCATGAATTTTGGTGAACAACGTACCATTGAAAACATGCGGTTCGACGTAAACATCCGTTTGCCACATTGTTCCCAAATTTTCTGCAGCCAGGGAGCAGACCAAAATCTGTCTAGTTGTGCATATTTAGTCATAATAATACTGAAATAACAGGTTCCCATTCTATTATGACAATTAAAGGGCTGTAAAAGAAGGGTTTTCAGAACAAAATGGTTGATTGTCTTAATACTGAAAATAAGAATTGATAATCAAACAGCTGTTCAACAAAAATGATCAATAAATGAAAAGCAATGTGATGTGTGTATTTTGTAATAAAAAAGACACAGGAGTTGAGTAGTAATTATTTATTGTGTTACAAAACATTATGTACAATAATTTTGCCCTCTTATAACAATAAAATTGTGCACATGTTTTCACACTCATTGGGTCGCCATTTTACCAGTTTTTATCCGATTTTCTTCAAATTTGGAGGATTGCAAGATCTAGTAATAAGATGGCCAAAGAAACATTTTGGGAATGGTTTTGGGGGGATCTTTTTGCAATACTGATTAATAACTGATGTAAATATACTTGTACACCTTGATTGTAATCAGGCTGTACAGGTTCTGCAGCATTATATTAATGCACTTTTTTAAAAATTATAACTTGCTTAACACATTATAAGTGTTCAGTGACAGATAGCCTGTAGTAGTTAATGAACATACTGTAGTTGTTTTTGTGTTTTCATGGTTCCAACCTAAAATTATCATTCAAGTGTTAAAGAGATATAGTTATGACAAAGACAACAAGTGGTGCCAGACACAACAAACCCCGCCCCTCGCACGGATTGTAGCTTATTTTGGCATCGATCCATGTTGTCATCATGTCTATGCATGTGGTGATGTCAGCATATGAGTTGCCTCTGTACATGTCCCAAATTTGAAGTAAACTGAAACAAAATTGATGTTTTTATAGACATGTAAAATTGCGCCCATTAAGTAAATGGGAGAAGAAAAAAGATTTTAAAATTTTAATTTAAAACTTTGAACTTTGACCAACTTTTCCCAAAATGGAACCACATGTATTCTAGGTCACTGACAATCTATAAACCCAATTTGGTAAGAATTTGGCCAATAGTTTTGCTGCTACAGACATGTGAAATTTTGCCCATTATGAGTAAATGGGAAAAAATATATAATTTTAAAAATTCATAAAAATTTTGAACTTTGACCTATTTTTTCCATAAGCTAATGACATCTATTCTGGGTCACTGGTAATATATAAATCCAATTTGATATGAATTCAATCAATAGTTTTGCCACTAGAGTGTAAACAGACAAACAAACAAACAAACTAACAAACAAACTGAACCAAAAACAATACCCATTGCCTCCCCTTCGAGTAATAATGTTTTGAATTACAGAGATATGCAGTGATTTTTACATTGATGGATTGAGGGAATTTCTATGACCACTAGAGGGAGCAGTGAGTCACTCTGCTGGTCTCCCATGGTGACCAAAGCAACATTAAATGATGGGATGAGAACCACTAAGATACAACTTTTAGAGACAAAGAAAAAGACAAAGTGATAAAAGCTGAAGCAATGTTGTTGTATTCACCACTGGACACAGCTCTAAATGAAAAGACTGGAATTTGATGGTGAAAAGGAGCTTTTATTATACGAGAGAGTTGAAATATGAGTCTTATAAACAAAGTCATCAGTCATCTTTGCTAAATTCACTGTTTGTTGATCTGCAGTTCAGATTAAACTGTGACAGATCAGACCTGCTTTGGATGATTTTGGAATATCATTAGTACAGAATCTCTTTGAATGAATTCATTTCTTTTATAATAGTTCATTTCAGTTGTAGATATTTGGCTGCATGTTTTTCACTACTGTTGCCTCTCTTGTCTGTCATAAAAATTGTAACTCAAATGAAATTAGGCTACCACAAAATATTCAGGCAATACAATACTTCATACATGCACTATTTTCGTAGCAGTTAGCAAACAGCAGACATTTCTTAGCTTAACACGCTCTAAAATATTTACTTTAACTACTGATAAAGTAATATGAGGAACATAATATTTCCATTTTATTAGAAACCACTTGATTCTTTTCTAATGGTATATTATTGATAATTATTTAACTAATGACGCATAATGATATACTTTCACAGTAACCTATGAGCATTGGTTTTAAATTCATCTTATCAAAGTATGTTACATTTAGCACATTTTATCTATACAGCTGATACTTTTTTTTTTTAAATCCAGACAAATGATGTAGAGTTTTCCTGTGTTTAAATTTGAATCATAAATCTGGCAAAATATACATAAAATGTTTTCTAAATATATTTAATAAAATATAAGTTGATGATAACGAAACCCCAGCTTTCCCAGTAACACATAACATTTAACCCTTTGATGCATGAATTATGAGAACCTTAGTCAAGATTTTTTTCTAGAGTGTTTTTATTCCTCTTTAGGCCTGAAAAAAACAATGTGATTGAAATTTTTAATGAATCTGTTTTTTATGGAGTTACAAAAATGTCCACTCAGCTGGACACCAAGTGTTTAATTTTTGTAGTAAAGAAACATGTATTTAAAACGCAATATCAGAAAGTGATAGTGAAAACTATGACATAAATTTGTCTTTAATGCAGCTAATTTGGTGTTTTCTCCCATTTTAGCATACTCTAATACTGGTTATTACTCACTTTATGAAGATAATATTAAAATAATAATAATAATAATTTCTGTTTCAGAAAACTGTTAATTACAGTCTTATAAAAAATAGCAAATGATTTACTCTCAAACATGTTAATGCAGATCAGGTTTATCAAGAACAGCAAAGTTACAGTAATTGTAGGAATTGCAGTGTATGAGGTGATGCACAAGCGTCTACTCTGTTGTCTGATATGCAACTAAAACAACAAAACCCATGAATGTGCAATAGAGCAGCTGTAGAATAACTGTCCACTGTAGTGACAGACATGCATTAAGGGGTTAAACTAAGAACATCTGATGTCAAAAATCACAGATGGTTGAGTAAATATGTCCAACACAGTGTATTCTTCCTATTTCTGCTGTCGTAATACGTGCCAAAATCAGTATTTAAAGTATTAACAACAGGATGGGTGAGTCATTACACCATATCTGTTAAATATCCAATGGAGCAGGGCCAGGTTTTCCCCTACTATGTGACCTTTTAAGTCTCTATTTTCATACAGCGGAGCTTTACTTTACTTCCCATGACCTGGCATCATTCCTAATGGATCAATATCATATAGATTTTATTGTGATCCCCATTAATGCTCCTGGATGCTGATGCTGAAAGGTGCCTGCCCTTTACATCTCCACATCCTTCACCGAGATGAAAGCACTCTGATTTATTCTAATCAAAAGACTGCTAAATACCAAGGCCAGACCCCCTGAACTAACCTTCCACCAACAGCAGAACTGACACACACACACACACACACACACACACACACACACACACACACACACTCCCTGGTCGACTGTATGTGGACTAAAGAGCCAGGTGATCCTCCACAAAACCAAAGGGAGGCCAACGTAGCTGTGACTCAGAGGGAGCTGTGGCATTGGCAGGCAAAAGGTTTAAGCGTGTGGCTTAATTGCAGCCAGCCACTCCTGCTGAGCATAATTAGTGTTAGCCAGCATGTCACTTCCTGTGGAGTTTCATTTATTAGAGATGATGATTGGCTGAAGGATTAAAAACACAGGGGTGACACCCCCGCCTCCCCTCACAGTGGGTTGCGAGCACAGCCAGGAGGGCAGTAAAGAGAAGATCACCTGCTGAAAGCGCCCTGCCATGTATAATGACCTAATTAAGCCTGAGTCATTTTGACACTTAGAATTATGACTATTACATTTTTTAGTCCCCACTTTCTGCTCAGATTATTTTAGAATTACATACCTTTATGCATTATTAATCAGCATTGAACAATTTGCTGTGTATGAGGGGGGAAAAGAACACATTTAATGAATAACAGACAGGAAGTCACTGATTGGTTTGGCTGAAATGAATGGCCACTCTGGTAAAATCACTGACAATTAAATGAAATAATAGCACAAAAAATAAAGATTTCTCCAAAGATGGCTGTGGTTACTTTAGATCCATGCTCAGATCCAGAACTCTGTATTTTGAGATTAACCTTTTTTTTTTTTTCTCGGGTTCAGTTTAACAATTGTCCAGTTGCTACTAAAGTCAAAGATAATAAATTCCCACTGAACCTTTGACATAGAGATATTTGTCTATTTATTGGCTATTAACATTATCCTACTCTGGACAATTTGCCTTTAGAAATCTTAACAGATACTATTTCTTAAAAATTAAGATGTACATATTTCATATATCTGTTGTCTGGTCTAAATGCCAAAATAATATTTTTGTTTTATGTTCAAACACTGAAAAGAAGGCAGGTAACCAAATAAAAGGAGAACAACAAAAAAAAAAAAAAGAAAAAACTATATACAAGTAGGGAGTGATCTTTTCCATACAACACAAAAATTAATTTATGAAAACCAAATCAGGCCTAGAGGGTGTGACGTAATTGACCCAATTTACCCGGTATAAAGCAAATTTCTCCAATTTGTGAATAACAAATGCTGTTATCGTTTCCATTTTATAAATGTCCATTGTCCATCCATCCATTTAAAGTTGGGCTCTCCTGTCATAGTCATTTCCTGGTGATAGTCTTTTTACAGGCCACCAGCAAAATATTTATTAAATAAGAATAAACGTTATCAACAAGTATGATCAGGTAATATTATAGTTAAATTAAAAATGAATCAATGAATAAATGTGGAAAAAAACTCTTCAGGAATAACTCAACTTCAGTTTTACAGTTTTACCTTTTTTTTTTTTTTTTTTTTTAAATATTTGTACATTTATTTTAACCTCTTGAGACCGAGGAAAATAAAAGCTTTTTTTTTTTTTTTTTACATTAAATAATTGTCTTGATTGGAAACAGCATGATGCAACAGTTTTGTCAAATACTTTATTTATTTATTTATTTATTTATTTTTGGAATGTCCTTTGCAGTGGCCAGTGCTTTTGTTTTTTTTCTGGGTCTCAGGAGGTTAAGGTGTGTTACCAACATTGCAGGTTGTACAAAGAGGCACTACACTATAAACCTTGAGCTTTAAAAGGTCATTAGTCACATGTTGACCTACCGAGGTCCATTTGGAGTTGTGCCTTGTACCGGCTAAAGGCTTAAACTTCACCCACGCAGATGTTCTCACTTATTCTGATGATTACGTGCATGTTGTAACGTAGGGAATGAAGCAGAAAAAAATACAAATAAAAACGAAGTGTCTTTATTTTTCATGAGCTGTACTGGGCCTCCAAAAGTATATGTAATAGAAGCTCAAATGTAACTTCAGTGATGATGCCTTCAGAGGATGCATTAATCCCACAGCTATCAGTGTAAATCAAAGTGCTCAGTATTTACTACCATGACAGTTTATCATGCAGCTATTTAATGATGCTATTTAATGATATTATGCTTTTTTTTTTTACCGTATAATCTGGTGAAGGTGAATCATCAGGGTCATGAGGATGATATTAGTGGGTCTCATAACCAGTATCTAATGAAGTACATTATAAAACGCTGTGGCTGTATGTGTAACTTCAGAGTGACTGGCTCATTTAACAGAGTAAATGCCAACACTAGAGGTGTTACACATTAGCTGTCATAAATGGTGCTCACATAGTGTTAATAATGAAGGTAGGACATCTGTCATAAATGCTCTGAGTTGTTATTTCTTTACCGTTAACTGTAGTAATGAATCTATTTGTGGAGTGAAGGTGAAACATCTCAGGTGGACAATAAGTGTGGCTTTGTGCCTTCAGCGTTTCTGACCAGATTACTTCTCCAGGGACTGATGGGGGGTTACATAGTTAAGTGTTGCTCTGATTGAGGTACTTGCCTCTAGCAGTAAAAGGTCAACGTAAATGATTAATGAGAAGAAAATGTCATATGGGAGGGAAGGGAGCAAAAAAAGGTGTTGGGTAACTATGTGAGTAACCCTTTGTCATTAAATATTTTCTGTAATTTCATTTCACTCTTGTTTAACCATTGCAGTTCACAGGAATAACCCTTTAGAGTGTACTACTTCTATAAAATCTTAAAGGAGCATGTTTACATGGACCTAAAGCTCACTGAGGGTGGGTTGCTGTTACAGCAGACAGACAAATCGATCTCAGATCAGTCCAGGCAGCCTTTTCTCTCATGTTGTTATCCACTTAACTCTTGGTTTTTGACCTATAATGTTTTCAGATCAGTAAAAAGAGAATTTCCTATGAGATTCCCACAGAGGTGAGAACCCTGAGATGATCTGGTCTGAGTTCAGACGGAAGCTCTTTGCCTCTAATTAGAACTGATGGCAGTTTGAATAGATGGAAATATATTTAATGACCTGATGTCAGCAGGAGATCACCTGCTATCCATCTCATTAAGATAGCACTATGGATGTGTGTCTGTGTGCGTCATTGATTAATCAACTGCACTAATAAACTGTGTCTTTTAACAGAAATACATACCTTCATTGCTTACCTCAAGACAATTTTACACACCAGTGCTTTTTCTTTAATATATACCATTTTTTATTACTGTTTTAATCAGAAACTTATCACTTAAATACACCATCAACAGTTGTAAAATTGTTCACCATAGAGGACAAATTTACACACATTTACCTTTACAACAAAACTGCCAAACTTCATTATCACAAAAGATAGCTATTATGTGCTTCTGTTACATATGATCACATTTGTTTTTACAGAAAATACTTTTCATCAAACCAACCTTCAAAATCATTCACCTGACAGACAATGCTATCTCCAAACACTTCAATAAATCTGCAACTTACAATATCCTTTCACAACATGGCATTTAGGAAATATATAGACTGACCACTGGATTTATGTAGTCCACCTTCTTGGAGACTTTAATTTACAGCCATTAAAGGTCAGTTTACAGGAATAATAATCTAGTAAGAATACAACATCATTGCCATTATATTATTTATATACAGTATAATATTGACATCATGTCATATAGAGAATGTACAGATCTATTTTTGTCCAGATTTATTTATTTATATTCCACACAGATGGCACTTCTTACCTGAATAATATCATTTGCACAGACGACAGGATAACAAGGAAGTCTTGAGATTATGTTGCTGTGTTCAAAACCATATTTAAGATTATATATTGTTATTTTTTCCCCTCATTGCTCTGATGTTCCCACGGCACAGGATCATTTTCATCTGTTTGCAGTCCAGTCTCCCTCTCGTGCCAGAATTGCTCCACATCAGGCAAAACAATCCCATCCTTAAGACTCAGCCTGTCTGCTTCTTTCTCTCCTTCTCTTCTTTCACCTGGCTTTGCCTGAGGCTGAGCCTCTCTTGGACCTTGGCTGACGCTGTATTGAAGGTGTCTCTCCCCCCGTAGCTGGCTTGAGGGCTCTGGTCTAGGAGTCGGTGACTGGAGACTGGTAGGGTTATGAGGTCCAGGCTTTGGTTTTGGTAGAGACTGTTTGCGCAGGGTGAGGCGTCTCCACAGCCCTCTGTAGCCCTCTCTGAACTCCTCAGAGAGGAAGAGGACGATGAGAGGGTTCACCAATGATAGAGAGAAGGTCAGCAGCTGAGCAGAGAGGGTTAGAAGAAGAGGAGGAGGGGAGGAGATAAGGAGTCTTGCTCCATCAGTTGCTTTTTCTGCTAAATGTCGCTCCCAAATCCACACCACCCACTGTGGAAGCCAGAGAATAGCCATTGCCACAGTGAGGCTGAACAACATTAGGGTGAGCTTCCTGGATCTGATCTGTGTTCGCAGATTTTGGGTTTTACTGGAGCGACGTTGGCACTGACCATAAGCTTTCCAGAAATACATCAGGGCAAAACTCAGAGGTGCACAGTAAACCCCTAGAGGGTACGCTTTGACATACACAGACATGAAATCCCGGGCCTCAGGAGGAACTATCAGCACACACACTAGCCCATGGATCCCATTCTGCAGCACAGCAAACAACCAGTGAGGGATGGTTACAATGCAGGCAGACAGCCAGATGAAGAAGAGCACGACCAGGATGGAGCCCAGATGGATGCTCACCTGCTTAGTGGGGTTGGCCACGTAGCGGTAACAGGCTTTGGCCATGACAGCCACTGTAAAGCTCTTAGCTGCCATGCAGGCCTGGAGGAACCAGTCGGCTGTCTTGCAAATCATCCAGCCCAGATTCCAGGTGGTCTTGGAGTAGGAGGCAGCACGGAAAGGCACCGTGAACAGCAGCACCAGCCCATCAGCAAACATCAGGTTGAAGATGAGGGAGTTGATGAGAGACAGTTTGCCCTTGTGGGCATTGGAGAATAGAATGACCATTGCAGTGAGATTACAAGCCACACCCAAGGCACAGATAATTCCCAGTAGGGCTGGCACCAGGACCCTGAGCTCCCCGGGGTCTAGGTGTTGGTGCAAATTGTGTTCATTGAATGACCACTTGTCTATGGAGCTGTTCACCACAGTTGCATTGTTGCCAATCAAAACATCCATCTTTTCCAAAATGCCGTTTCTTTAAAATGTTTTTAAAGATTTATAAAAAAAATTTAAAAATTACTTCTCTAAAAACTGATTTAGCAAAAAATATCTGTAATAATATTGCCAGTCAAACAGTTTAATAGCCACATAAGACAACGTTATCGACCGAAAATCTGTGATCAGAGTGGAGCTCCTGCCGGTCTCTGGGTTTATTCTGAGACACGGTGATGCAGCTCCTGCAGCTGGTTATAAAGATGCTGTTTGATTGACAGCTGCTATCCCCAGCTGAAAAAAAAAAGTGCGTAGATAAGAGCCTCATGGGGGCCAATTAGAAAAAGCGTGTATAATGTGCACAGTACAACATATAAATGAGCTGCGTTTCTAATCTGAGTAAATCTAATGATTAGTTTTTTTTGTAAAATGTTTTTTTTTTTTTTATACTCCATGCATTTAAAGTACCATCTTACTATTGATGCTCAAGGATTTTGGGCATAAAACAGTTTTTATAGTTGCAAAGGCCCTTTCAAGAAGTAGTACAAAAAATGATCATAAAATGTAACTTCTAAAACATTCATTACTAAGTGGTAACAACATAATTTAGAGCATAATTTAGTATATTTTGAGTAACATGAATATTCAGTAGACATTAAAAAATCTGGTAATGGGGGCTGGTGATTCAAAATCAACCACCAACTGTGTCCAGTTGATGAGCAGTTTCCCCTTTTATTGCAAGAAGCTACACTTTTATTTTTTTTTAATGTTACATTTCCTCCACAAGAGGGCGACATTGTACCATAGCCAACACTAATGCACTAAACATTTGATTCACATTCAGGTGGAAACCAGAAAAACACCCAACAACACAGGATATGAATTTGCACCTCTTTATTCTTTTTTATTCAAAGAAAGTCCAGTAAGCATAAAGACTGCATGGTAAGTAGTTGCATTTCAATACATTCTCAGCTATAAAAGTTTTTGTTTCAATTAGAAGTGTCACAAAGGAGGTTGTTTAGAAGACATTAACTGTTGAAAGGAATCACACTTAATAATTCCCTGATTTCACAGAGTTTAATTAGACCTTTTGTCTGCTTTCTGTAATGGGAGCTAACACAAATCTGAGTCCTACTGAGCAAAGGAACTGATCCAAACTGATCAGTGCTAAAATTCAACCTGCTACTGTTCCAGGTTCCTCCTCATCAACAAGAGGAAAAACATGGACAGGCACCACAGCGATCAAAAATTATTGTCAAACTGGCTATGTTTTGTAGCCACTGGAGAAATAAATTTGAACATATTTTACTTACATAGTGCTTAACATGATCTGTCGATGTTCATTTAACTAAGCAGGCTGACCGTTTCATCTGATTCAGATCCAGTGCATGCAAAAAACTAGTTCAAGAGCTATGCTATCATTATGGAATGCCAAGAAATCTCAACTTGACGCTCATTTGTACATAACATAAAGAATGTAAGGATCTGCCATCTACAAATCATTTTCAGCACTATGCAAATAAGATAACAATGACTAAAGATTTTATTAATGTGGCATGGTTGACATCAGACTGACTGCAGTGTGATAAGGGCAACAATTACTCTGTACACATCACAGCGTCCTCCCCTGAACTCACAAAGCATGTAGCCGGTGCTATAACATCATCTTGACTACATTGCCTCAAGCACTTTTTTCCACTTGGGACTGTAGTGGAGCTTTTTTTGTTTCTGTTTAGAGCGAGAGAACGAAAAACAGAAAGAAAAAAAAAAAAAAGAAAATTCCTAAGTTAAGTTTCATTTGAAACATTCACACTCCTGCCTTGTACTCAGTCCCTCCCCCCTCCCACACCCACTACATCAAACCCCACATACCAAAAGAAGGCACCACAGCTTCTAAACAGACTCATTGACCGAGAAGGACTTAATAAAACAACAGCATTAAATAAAACCATTGACAGCCTGGCAGGGCTTCATTCACATCACAGACTATAGCAGTCTCACCAGGAACACACAAAATTGGTACTAGAAAGACTGACCGTGTTGTGTCACAGGCAGAGAAAACTCTCAGTTTCTGGAATCAAATTAACAGTCTCTTCCTCTTTTTGTGGGAGTTCTGCAGCAGCAGGTTGTGCTGTCCAAACTTTGCCCCAGTTAGAAACCACAGGCCGATCACATGCGCTGTTGCATGAGCAAGACCGAAAGAGAGGGGGCACTGTTGCTACATGACAAAGCTCCATCATGTAAGCAGGGTTTCTGTCTGTGTGCTCTATGTTCAGTGTACCCACATCACCCCTTTCTCCAGGGTCCAGAGGGCTGCTACATCACACATTATTCATGCAGCAATCCTCTTGTTGCATAACAGCACAGGATTCACTTCTTTGCGTGTCCGCATGGCTAAATAAATTAAATAAGAAGTCCAAGTGAAGAATGAAAGTTCATTCTTGATTTCAAGGAGCCTTTTTCCTCACATTTTCCTCAGCTGTATCCATGTATCCCAGTCTGGGGACACTCTTCTCAGCAGAGTGGAAAATTTGAAGACTAGCAGCAACTAAACACAGGAAGAGGAGAAGGAGGATGTAGCAAACAGCTCCAGATCTCCCCTTAATCCATCCCTACTTTTCCCTGAAGCCCCTCATGTACGGGGTCAGGGGTCAGCCGGGGCAGATTGGCCTTTAGTTGACCTTGTCTTGGAAGATGTAGAGGTTGTTTGTGGCCGCTACAGCGATGATGTTCTCATGCGGGTGCCATGTGGTGTGAAGGATCTTCTTGCTGAAGTCTAGACTGTCAACACTGATTTCATCCTTACGCCGTTTTCCTCCTACACACACCTGCAAGACAACATAAAGGGTAAAGTATTATCTGTGTGCTTGTTACTATTAGTAATGAAGACTGGCAAAATAACAAACAGTAGGTCAGATAAAAAAAATTAAACTGAAGCTTTACAAAAAACAACAAAACTTTATTAAAAGTATATAAAATTGCATATCGGGTAAATATGAAATCTATTTTGAAAATTCTTTGCTGTGCATAGTTTTATATACGTCTTTTGTGGATGGTTGATCATGTGTCTTATGTGAATCTAAATGGTGTGTTCTGTTGTCACTTTCTCTGACCTTTTTGAGTTTCCTGACAAATGATATGTGTCACAAAAAGACTAAAACTAATAACAACTAAGCTAATACTAAGCATTCATTAAATAAATAAAAAAAAGTAAAAAACAATAAATAGCACACCTACTTCAAAAATTAATCAACGACTAAAAGTTGAAGTGAAACAAAAATGAAAGTTAATGAAAATTAGCTATCAACTGAATAGAACAGAACAGAATAGAATAGAATAGAGTAGAATAGAATAGAATAGAATAGAATATCCACTTTATTGTCTTTCAAAAACATACACCAGCTAGTGTACATTCACATTCAGAATTAAATTGGAATGCTTAGACTCTGACATACATAATAAAAATCTGAGATAAAATAGGATAAAACATAAAGAATAAAATACATATATATAATTTACAAAATGTAAAAAAACTAACTACAACTGGTAATGAAACAATAATATATTGTACAGCAATACAGCAGTAAACTAATGTACTGTGGTGTAGAGGTGAAATTATACCTGATATAGGTTATTTAATGGGAACAAGTTCAGAAGGTGGATTGTGTGGACGTTGACTAATAGTGACATAAAATAATTGTATAACTATACTTTTCTATATAACACAGACAGATAAGAGCTGCTGTAAAAATAAAAGTACTGAGAGATGCTGTACCTTCCGAGGCTTAAGTATAGCCCTTGGTTTACTGTTCTCTCTCGATGCTTCTAAAGTGACATCTCGTTTTGTGTTCCGGTCAAACATACGGAAGAAATTATTATAGGAGCCGGTCATTATGACACTGAAGAGGAACAGAAGAGAACACAGAGTTATTGAAATAATAATGTATGGATGTACAGATGGATTTGACAGAAAGAAAGACTAAAATCCCACCTGTCTGAGCCATTCCAGACACACTCAAATTTGTCAAAGATGCAGTCATTCTCATATAAAGAACAAAGCTTCCCTCGTAAATAGTCGTGAACCTGAAAAATGAACACACACACACACACTCACGCAATAAATGAACATGAAATACTGGAATTGTTGTTGGTTTGTTATTGGTTCATCACATTGCCTGTCAGTAAACCATAATCTGTGCATCCATATGCTCTACTTTCAGTAATCCCTCCAGACGCTAAGATGCAAGATAGCAGGTGGAGGCGTTGCTGGAATTGGATCCAGAATCCCTTGAGCCCAGCTGATGGCCTTATCAATCGTGACCTGCCCTAAGATGGCTTCCCCTGATCAGACCGTGTGGATCTGACCTCGGTGACCACACAGTGGGAGGTTTTGCCCTTCAGGTTGCATCAGGACTGCCACTATCTATCTTCACTTACCAACAGTCAGTTCAATAAGCCCTCCTGGGGTAATTGCTATAGATGACACGGTTACGGATTGGCAGGGTGACACCGAAACAGGATTATGTTGAGTGATTAGTCTGAAATCAATATGTTTTGATCTTTACTAACTTGAGCATCTGAGAATTATCTTTGGGGGCTTCAAGCTACTCGACAAGACACATAAAAGCATGAAAAGAAACATACCTGGTATGTCTCGAGTGGTTTGTTCTCCATTTGAAGGTCCCACACTTTGACAGTGAGGTAGTCCCTTGTCATCAGGTAGCGCCCGTTGTGGCTGAACTTCACGTCAGAGATAGATGAGATGATTTCAGAGAAAAAGGAGCGAGTGGAGGGATCTTCCGGCTCCTCAAAGTCTAGAAAAGGAAAAGCACAAGGAGCCGTTATCCTCTGAGGGATAAAACATATTTCACACTGTAGGAGGTAGCTGCTTAAAAGAGCTATTTTTCCAACGAGTGAGTCTTTTAATCATTTGCTGTTGGATAAAAAAAAAAAAATGGTTTGGGTGGTGGAGGCTGTCTAGCGGACAATAGAAGGCACAACAATAATGCTTGGATGCTGGGAATGTTGCAGCAGCTGCATCTCTTTCGCAGGATTATTTCTCTGTGTGCTCAGGGAGACAGTCGTGGGTCAGCATGCTGGGTAAATATTGGTTATGATTCATATTGATTTTGGCAGCTGCTGATCTGTGTGCAGGCCAACACGCCGGGGATAAGAGCCAGGCATTCCATCGTTAGCTGTCAAGTTATTGTTGCTCCTGCTCCTCCTCCACCTCCTCTCCTCCTCCCACCCTTCCTTCCCTCTCTTTCGGTCTCTCTCCAAAAATGCCCAGCCGTTCTCCCCTCCCCTTCCTCCCTCCTCCTCCTCCTCAGCTGAGGCCTGGAGAATAGCTCTGTGATGTGTCAATGGGGAGCCTAACAAGGGATGCAGTGAGAGAGATGAAAAATAGGGGGATGAGGAAGGGATAAGAAAAACAAATCAATGTCAAAGTGCTGCGCCCATTTGAGCCCCGCTGGATTTGTGTGTGTGTCAGTGAATGAGTGTTTGTGCATAAATGGACGTGTGGATTGTGTGCATGTATATATGCATGTGTGTGTCCCTGCCCTCCATCCCCGTCCCACTTCAGGGATATATAATAGGGTCCCTGGGGAGTCGACAGAGGGGTCCCATTCACTGTGCCCCATTGCACGGGGCTTTGGTGATCCTCGCTTCTCCTCTCCTATCCATCTATCCATCCAGGCTCTAAAACTGATTGATCCTCACATCCTTCTAGTTTTATGTTCCAGGGAATGGGATGGAATTTTATTCTGGATGTTTGTGTTGTTTATGTAGGAGGGTTGGGAAGTTCTATGTGTGCGTGGGTGTCAAGAGAAGGAGGTGCTGATGTGTGGGAGGGAGGGCGTCTTACATTGCTGTGGGCTGTACGAGTTCACGCAGTGAGACAGTAGATCGGTATTAACAGACCTGTCCTAAGGCAAATGAGAATACCTGGACTGTGTGTGTGTGTGTGTGTGTGTGTGCGCAGCGTGTGCACCTGTCAAGGAATGGTGTATAAGTCAAAATCTCACCAACAGGACACAGCTTGTCTGCACAGAGAGCAGCTGCGAGCACCACCTTACCTCTAAATCTACTTCATTTTTTTTTTTTTTTTAGCTCTCATGTGAAATTCAACAGGCCGCGTTAGCGCACGGTCCAGTGAACGCATCAATACGTCTGAGGAAATGACTGACATTATCGAACTACAAGGTGTGTCCATGAGGGACTAATGCAATTGCTCTTAAGCCATTGATTTTCCAGCGAAAATGCCAGTGTTTTCATTATTCATTCAACTAAAGTGTACGCATGTGATGTTAAGCTTAAGTGAGGGCCATTCATTGTTTAAGACAAAGAGAATTATTGATGGGTTATCAATCCTGGCATATTGAGTAGGGGGAAGGCCATATGTCATCGTCTCACAAAGATGGAGCTGAAGCAGAAAGAAAGTAATATGAATCAGCAGTTATGATCAATACTGTATGAGGAAATATGAATTTTATCCCTCATTTAACACCATTGACTAAACCATTGTGTAAATAACAGGGATGCATCACTTGCAAAATTCTTGGCTGATACGCTACTTAAAATAATATTCAATGCTACTTTATCTCTATATTTTGCTTTTGTTGTTATTTTTCCCCCCTTAAGTAATCTCCATTCATTAATTATCTGAACCACTTGGTCCTCGAGATGGTCGTGGGGTACTGGAGCCTATTCCATCTACCACAGGGTGAAGGTGGGGTACACTCTGGATGTGTCAGTTCATCACGAGGCAGAAATCTTCACTAGAAGTACGGGGTGTCCCAAAAAACTTGATGTCCATATCGGAGTGATTACACGGTCAGGAGAAATGATACTTAATAAGATTTATTTTGGACATAAAATGTTTTATTCTATAAATGTCAAACGAAAAATTCTGGGGGATTATAATGTTCCAAAGTTATTACAAATGTTCAATGTGTGCGCCGCTTGTGACCCTAACTCTAACCCAGAACCTTTTTACCGACACAAACAGTCTTCCTCTTGAAACTTCTTATGCCACGTCCAAATCTGCTTTCCTGTTGGCACTTTTTCTAACAAATTCACATTGTGCATTCACATTTGAGTTTGGGCGTAGTTCAATGCACAGAATGCCTTTTCTGTTGCAGTAAACAGCATGTCTATTCCTGAAAGCAGAATAATAAAAATGATTACACTTTTTTGAGCATACAAATTTTAAACAAATTATTAAGTGATGAAATGATGTCAAATTTTTGGGACACCCTGTATAATAGTTAATGTTTGTAAGTCTTTCAGACCCTCATCACATTATCTTTGAATGAACAAACAAACAAATTCATAAGAAAAACTTTTAATGTTGCCTGACAGATAAATACCTACCAGTGTGATTGGTGAGAAGACAACTTAAATGCCGATACCAAAATTGGCCGATATCAGCAAATATTGGTTGATGTCTATCTGATACATCACTGCATCATGACTAATTAATGCCTAAAGATATTTTATATTATTTAAGCTGATCTGGTTTATTTATTAGTTCATTTAGTTTAGTTTTAATTTATGGATACCAAGGAAGTCCACCGCATCACCAATGACCCCTTGAAGCATGATCATAGACCCTCCCCCAAAGTTCATTCACAGCACGTATCATTAGAAGGCATGAGCTAGAAAGAACAAGGATTATTTATGTTCCTTTAGTCCAGGAGTAGTCAAGCATGATTTCAGGACATCTGGATAGAGAAAATTTCCTCATGTACAGATCCTCAGTATCATCATGTTTGAGTTGCATTATAATTTAGTGATATATTAATTAATTTATATATGTTGAAGTAGCGCTGTCATTGTATTAACATCTGCAATGTATAAAGTCGACAACTCAAATCAAATAAAGAAAAATAAAGTTCAACGCCATTTCAACAATACAAATTTTTGGTGAAACTCTGTAATCTAGAGGGGTAAGTTGGTCTATATGTTTTGTGTAACACAAAAATGTGTCATTAGATAGATTAGATAAAATGCATTAGCAAATCTGTGTTTCTTTTGCAGACTGACAGAGGGCCCTCATCCACTCTGGTAGAGTGTAATGCTTTATGTCAGGACCCAGTGCAAACAGAAACTCAATAAATAGCTCCATGTATTAAAACTGCATTGGCAGAACTGGATGCTTTTGACTGGGGTCCCCCAGAATCACCATACAATGGTGTTTTAAAAAGCACAAAGTACAAGAGAAACAGAAAACACTGGAACAAAGTGATTGGCGTAGTCATGAAAAACTGGAACGATAGAATAAAGCACATGTGAGATACAACAAAACGTTTCTCTGTGGGGTCTGTGAACTGTAAAACAGGAGAGAGCAAGTAATGAGGCAGTTTGGATTTTTGAGGTATAAGACAAGACAAAAAACATTTGTAAAAACCTTCGTAAGATTGTTCCTTTGGTATTTCCCATCATGCACCCTGCTGGTACTCACATTTGCAGTGTTTGTCACAGAGTGCAGCCTGTCTCATGTCACAAAGGCGTATGGAGCCCTTGCTACTGCTGTAGGCAAATGTGTGACACTGCTGTGGATGAAACTCTGCTGAGGTGATCACCTCCGTCAGCTCCTCCATGTTGGCTGGTTTAATGTCCACAATGTCTGAGAGGCGGGCGCTAAGGAACAATTACCATTTGATGCACATAATTTGCATATGTATCACATTTTATTTACAAACCTGCATCACAGTTTAGTAGTTTTTAATAGTTACAATTTTAGTCTATACCCTACAAATCCAACTATCATCCTACTGACATATAATAATTGCTTGAACACACAGTTAGAGGATACTGAAGCTGCGGTCAGTGATCTCCAGGTTCCACAGGTTCACTCTGAGGTCATCGGTGGAAATAAATGTCTGAAGGTCGGAGTTGACAGAGATGGAGTTGATGTGGTAGGTGTGAGCATTGCTGAAGATGCGCCTGGCTGTAGCTTCAACCATTAAGTCCATCGGCTGCAGCACTGGCACCTAATGGAAAAGACAGACCCATTAAAAAAGGAGGAAATTAAACATAAAGAATGATCTATGCAGTAATTCAGCTGATAAGTAACATTCACCCTGAAGGCTTTGATATGTGCTGGAACACTAATGTGATATTTTCCCTTCCTCTGGGCCATAGACATTTATCTCTATGTTTATGGATATAATGCAAACAGTGGCACGTGAGCTTGAATTTTGTGTGTATGAGCAGCCATTCTATCTGTGTGTGTGACTCCAGGGCTTCACATGACATTTACCCTACAAATCTTAATGAAACAGAGACAGTGACTGAAGGGGTCCAGAGCTGTTTGATGAGCTGCTTCAGTCAGACTCTGAATATCTGTTTGCTAGTGAGTGATCACACCTCTCTCCCTCTGTCTCTCTCATATAGAGGAAGTCATTCCTATTCTTGTGTTTGTGAGAGACAGAAAAGTGAGAAAGCAGAGAAGGCGGGGAGAGAAATGGCCTGAGGGCTTCGCCAGGCCCTGCTGAGGAATGATAACTGAACTCTGCAGAATTAAGGCAAGCTCATACATACACACACACATACACACACACAGGGTTGCACAGTGTAGCTTCGGCTTCAAAGAATCCCAGCACCAGTCTGTGTGCAGCCCCCCGTTGGCCAGATAAAACCCAGACAAAGAGAGAAGGGAGGGGTGGGAGAGACGCGAACAAATCGGCTGCTTCTTCCCTTTTTCTCTGGTTTGTTGCTGGCACTGACAGAGAGACATGGCAGCCCAGCAGGCTGCTGTATCTCCATGGGTGTCACTTCATTTCCATGTCTTTCAGTGGCTGTCCAGAGAGACACGAAGCGTATTAACCCATAACCCCTAACACTGACAGTTACACTCTCCAGCCTGGCCTTGCACCTTTACGACGACCCGACTGTCCTCCTTACACCACGTAAACATGAAGGCGATATATGGAGATACTATGCCTGATGCACTCTGTTAGAAACGTACCCATATGACATAAAAATAACATTTTAAATATCAATTACCAGTTTGTACAAACTTTGACATATTGATGTATGCATTAATTTAGACATTTTGTGCAATTTTTCCTGGCGATAAAATGTATGTTAATATTTCTAAACCATACACCTCCCCTTTGCCTTCTCCCTCCTGTGCAGATTTCACAGCCCGTAAACAGGATTGCCACAGTACCCGGCCTGTCCTCCAGGTTGCTATGATCCCCCGGCCAGCCAGACAAAGAGGGACAGACACGCTGAACGCAGCACTAATCCACTATGGCAGACACACACACATACACTCACACTGTCCTGTGTGCCTGCCCTCTTTGTGTGGAAATTAAAGAGGTAGTGGGATGATAAGAATGAGGAGAGGGGGAGACACAGAGAGGGAGAGGGGTGATCCATCCACCCCTTCACCGTCTCAGTGCACATATTGATCACACATTCTCACTTCGAAGTAAAAACAAAGTCAGTCCTAATCCTAAATTCTCTGAACCCAGTGTATCTGGTGGTGTAAGAGCAGTGAAACTGAGCTAATGATGTTCCTCCAGAGTTTTAAAGGCAAAGTGAGTCAGGCTTGGGAATTGGGAAGTATTGCAAAGGTGGTTTTGCAGGATTAAAGGCTATAATAGCAAGATGAGCTTTTCTTCTGCACAGATTTAATGTGGATACTGAGGATTATTAGCACACCTTCCCAGACACAAGTTCCCTAAAGGCCATCTTTGGCTTTCCAGTGAAGTATTAACTCCCTTGATTGTAATTTTTTCAGAGTGCTTCATTAAAAACATATGTGGTCAGAATGATTGTAATATTTGACTGGAAATGTGCTCTCGTTCCACTTTTGCTACATTAGTTCAGAAGTGCAGAAATACCTTGTTGAACTGAAATATTTTTAGGAGAAATTAGATGAGGATTGTTTTCTAAATATTACCCTCTGGGCATGCAATAAACACTGCATTTATGGTCCTGAAATGACCCACTCTTATTAAATATTTATTAAATATTTATGCACATGCTGAAGGTTTTCATTTGACCTTTATAGAATATCATCAATCCATTTAGTAAAAGTGGCCTAAAAAGCCCTCATGTGTATTTGCTTTACTGGATTTTTTACAGCATTTCCCTCGCCTTCACATCATAAACAGCCATTTGCCTCAGGGCCAAACAGTGAAATATTAACACTTGCTGGTACAGTAACTGTACCGCCAAGCACAGCTCTCTTCATAAACACATTTCACCTCAGGTGTTACACATGATTTTTTATGTGACTTTACCCGTAGCGAGGTGATGGTCGATGGGTCTCTAATCCGTCCGTCCTCATCTTTCAGGTTGTAGCCCTCCGGACGCTTGTCTCGCTCACTGATCTTCCACAGCTTCACTGTTTTGTCTGTGGACAGATGAAACAAAGAAATGTACAAACATGCCGAGAAACACAAAAATACAGTTAGAAGATGGCTCACTACAGTGAATCTCAGATACAAGATGGATGCGGGGGGTTGGGCAGCCAATCTGGCATGTAGCTGGGCAGGAGCCAGCTCGGATGATGAATGGTAGCTCCTGTGTTGATTCTGATGTCACTGATAGATCACTCTACAAGTTGACTACATTTCACTGCTGCAATATAGGCTCACAGCTGAAGGGCAATTTCCAATTCTACATCAAATAAACACCAGTTACATCCCGTTTTCTCGCTCTGGTGAGGAGGATGGCAGCAGCAGTCAGGTTGTTGTGTGTGTGTGTGTGTTTTTTTTTTTTTTTTTTTAATTTCCGCTGTGAATATTGGTGTCGGAGCAGTGAGGCCATCACCACAGGACCCTCCACCATCTGCTCCAGCCACCGCTAGCACTTCTGTAGCAGCCATGCATGAAGCACAATCTGCAAGACGTCTCTCCACTGATGTGTGTGAGTCTGTTAGGCCTACTGTGCATGTGTGGTGTGTGATAGCTTTGATATATGTTTGTGTGTGTTCACGCTGTGGCGGCCATGCGTTAAGTTCTCAATCTGAAACATTTCTGCTGGTGGCACTTGCTTAGTCAAATGAGACGCCAATGCATTCTCACAAACATTATTATAGATATTTTCATGTGATATGAATGTGATATCACTCAGTCTTTGCTCCAGAATACATTTTGCTTCCTTTAGCATCATATATTTTCTGCCACTGTGCAATCTGATCCCAGATCAGTGTCTTACCATTGGTGGAGAGGAGGAAATAGGCGGCATTCTGCTGGGGAAGCCATTTGATTTTGTTGATTTTCTCCTCAATCTCCAAACTCTTCAGGTAGTCAAACTCCGGCTCGTGGCTCTGGAATGTGCTGTAAACATTGTACTCCCCTCTGCGCTGGGGCTGGCTTTTACTCTGCCAATGGAGAGACGGAAACTAACCTGTTGACTCTTACTTTCAGAAGATAAAATACTATATAACTAATATTGTCTTAACAATAAGAGTATATAGAGTAGAAAACACAACATTAAAAGCTACATTTTCAATAATTGCAAAGACAGACAGTTGCTGGTGTAAATTTACATCCCTCATTTCCATTAAAGTCTGCTTCAATCAGCTTTGTACATGAATAAACTATAGTTTTTACTGTTTTATATTCATTCATGCTTCCTAGAAGAATAAAGGGTAAAAAGTGAAATGTGTAGTGCAAACTGCATATTTCATATTTTTGGAAATGTATAAAACTTTTACAGAGTCAGACTAGGTAATAAAACTTGTAAGGCACAGACTAAATTTCTTACATCTACAGCATCTACAGAAAATAGCTTTTATCCAGTTTATCCATTTTATCGTATGCACCATATAAATTACCAGATAACTTTGAGTTATAATAAATAGGGTTTTATTTTGCCAATATGCTTTGAGAATGTAAAAAATACAGATAAGATTTAATAAGATTGTACCATATGATGACTAATCTCATTTTATGTATCTAAGCATCGGTATTGGTATTATTACAGGCCAATTTACAAGACATATTGGTGGGTTTAGGTAATACATCACTATAAAACATGAGACATAATAGGGTAAACTTTTAAGATTAACACTTCTACTATGAAAATTCTTTGTCTTTTTAGGTTTTCGCTATTTATTTTGGGCTTTAAAATAAATACTTACAGGTATCTAAAAGCATTAAACCCTTTTACCTCAGATTTAATGTTCCTAGGCTGTCAAACCCTCTCAGTAAAAGGGCAGCATAATTAGTGTTGCATTGTTGGCATTTCCTACCTCCTGTTCCCTCTGGAAGACAACCACTCTGCCTCCTTTATCCCCGGTGGCCAACAGCTCCCCCGATGAGTTAAACTCCACCGTTGAGATAATGTCAGCTGAAACACACGAAGCAGTTGAGACAAGGGGGGAAAATGTCAGTGTGGACGAAGCCAAAGCTGTCAAGGTATCAGTCGACAGACAAAAACATAGATAAAACCTTCTGGTAAGATCTGGTTAAGTGACTGCTAGAAACACATCAGGACAATCTTGGAAATTTTCTGTCAAATGAACAGACAACTCTCCAGCACAGATAACCTAGTTTGGTGAAATATGGGTTAGGAGACGTCAGTGGTTGAGACACTGCATGGTATGAACTAATTCCACTTGTCTGACTGAAGTGAGCCAAAATTGTGTCATCTAATTGCATCGCTGGTTTTAACAGGAGAAAACTGCCACACTAATAATGCCATTCATCTCTCTCCTTCTAGCTGCAAGACCCCCACTGCTCAGCGACTCTCCTGTGCCTTAATTAAAAAAAGGAAATCCTAACCTAGACCATAACGCTGTACTAAAGCTTTGCACAGCTGACGTGTCCAGATATCTGTGAAACTTTGAGTATGTTTTAGTAAGAAGACCCAAATATAACAGTACTAACACAATATGACAACCTCATTAACACTCCCCTCAATCATTTCTGATTGTCTCTGCATACAGTAGCCTCACCAAAAAGTAAATAACAGACACCTACCCTTAAGGTAGCTTTTCCTCTCCTCCTCAAAGACATACATCTGTCTGGATTTAGGAGAGGCTAATGGTGACTGTAATTATTACACAGCCCCAGGCTAAAAAGGCATGGCATAATGTCTGTCACCCGCCACAGCAGAGGCAAGCCCACTGTTTAACAGTGACAATAATATTAGACAGAGAAAGAGAGGGAGAAAGAGAGAGCGCTTGTTGTTTTGTACCCCCACGCCCTCTGTGGACCTGCTACTGGCGGAGCTCTGAACAGGAAAGGGGAATGTTGCTATGGAGACCGTTTCCATCTCTAGCAGTCGGAGGGGTGTACAGTATGTGTGTGTGTGTGTGTGTGTGCCAATAGCTCTCAGACTTTAGTTGCTGATGCTAGCTGTAATTCAGCAAAAGAGAGAGTGCTGCAATAGAGTGAAAACCTAATACTGCATCCGGGGGAATGTGTGTAGTTCAATGAAGCACACAACTTCAGACAATAGAGTCCCTGAAGTATGGCACACTCCTCCACGTAAAGCTACCATGCACTGTAGAAAATCCAGCCAATGACTAAGGGCGGTGTCTTTGTGTGTGTATTAACGTGCACACTTTCCTCTTGGTCTCATTAACAGTTAAGGAGACACCAGAGGGATTGGTATGGTGTTGATAATGAGTCAAAGCAGAAGAGGAGGGGTCTATCGTAATCATGTTTGAATCTAAAAACTAATAATGTTTCACAGACAAGACAAGCTGTGACCTAATTACAGCCTGGGAGTACCCCACTGACACACTATATTGTTATCACTTATGTCACATGCCATATACACACTTGCAGACGTAACATTATTATCTGTTCTCCTGTAACTGCAGATATCGACCTCCTGCATGCACAGAGATGTGCATGTGCAGTCCCACCTTCCAAACACATACACACACATACCACACACAACTGTCTTTCCTAATGCCATCAGGCCAAAGCTACTGGTGTGAATCGAATGGAATCGGCTTAGTGGTCAGCATTCTCGAAGCAAGCTTTTTTTTTTCCCCCCTCAAACCCATTTCCTCTGTACTGTTTCCCCCACTAACCATCTCCTCTCTCCTTCCCTCATCATCAACATATTAAGTCACTGAGGAGAAAGCCTAATTGATGGATGCCATTTAACGAGTTTACACACAGATACATCCCTCAATCATCTCAGTGAACGAACAGCGACAGAGGAGGGCCACTGAAGCTGAAACTTGCAGTAATGTGATGGAACGCTAAATGAGTTTTTCCTCATGCAAATATATTCAAACCCAGCAAGCCAAGCTATTCAACCATTAATGGAATTGTGTTTGAATGGACACATGCCATTTTTTCAGATTCAGTTTCAGCAGAGGAAAAAAAAAAAAAAGATAAGCAGTGGCTGGCGTCACAGGTGGGTGTGGCTGAAAGTGAGTTCCAATTGGTTCAGATCAGATTTTTTATAACTTGAGCATCAGCCGGTTCAAGGTAGAGTGAAATGAGCAGCAGGCTGCGAGGAAACTGATTAGATGTGTACTTACACACACACACTCCCTCTCTCAGCAGACCATAACCAGATGAAGCCCATAAATCCTGTGGCCAGCCAGGTCTGACACAGACAGGTCAGCGCTTCTTAGATGCATCAGAGGGATGCTCGAGATAACACACATCCATCACCAGTATTAACTCAGACAAGCCTGTTGGACTGCCACTGTGATCTGTGTGTTCAAGCTCATGTGTGTGTCAGACTATGTATGTGTGAGTGAAATAAAACAGGCATGGCACAGCGCTTATCTGTCTCTATTCACCAATCTGAACCTCAATAACCCCCTTCAGCATGCAATATAGAATTGAATCAAACCAATTGGATGGAAACATAGATATGCATTGATTCTGGAATGAAAACACAGGAACACTGGGAGGGGAGTGAGGATATTGAATGTATTTATAGACACTAGAATGTGTAACTTGCATGAGACAAAACAGAAAGCCCCACTGAACAAACTAATATGCGTAAAGTCTGGCTCTGTCTGATGTAGAGATACGAGTAGATGGGAGGTTTACGCTTTAATTAGGTCAATAAAAGATCGTACAGTGAATCGCATCAGGAGAGACACAAGCAAAGTCTAAAATAGAAGCACTCTGGCTAACCTCTAGATGCCACTTAATCCTGTCAAAAACAACAAAACAAACTGAGGCTTGATCAAATGACACCAGTAGGGTTGTGTAAGACTTACAGATCCAAAATGGTGCAAGTGCAATGGAAAGCTAGTTGCATAAGCACGCAGTAATTCCAGGTAGAGGGAGGGACGTGAGAGTAACATGGTGTCGCGTAAATGCTTTGTTAGCGTGAGGAGAGGATTACAGCAGTTGTGCTAAGCTGCCTGCGTCAAAGGATCAGACTGGGGATAAATTCAGGCCTGCACTTTCCTCATTTGCCACCCCAATTCTGTCTGTGATTATTAACAGTATGTATCAATTCATACTTGTGTTTCAGGTACAATAACACCCATACAGTATATCTATATATATCCTCTATGTCCAATGTATCATTTATTGTCTTTAACAGGCTGCTGATAATAGCCTCATTTTAGGCCCACAACAATGGAGATCAGTCAAAATGTTAAATAAATACTAGTGTGGTACCCAGCCATATGATTAAGGCTTTATTAGTTCCTCACAAAGCAGCAGAGCACAATGCAGCTCTCCTCATCTGAAGAGCGTGACTCTTTGTAAGATCTGTGGTGAACAAGCTAATTAACCTGGTTTCTTCAGGATCAGCCCCTTGAGAGTGAAACATTGTGTATGTATGTGTGTGTGCACTTTCTTGTACGTGCGTGCTTTTCTTGTATCCCTGCACTCCGGGGAGCTGAGGGTGAAATGGGCGAGACGTGTTACTGCTTCACTTCTCACACTTCATTAACACGTTGCTGTGGCACACATCTGACTGCAGACACAACACAGGACAGGGCGAAACAGGAAGAGAAGTGTAGTGGTGAGAAGAACTGAAATAAGAGATCGATCCTCACATGTGCTTAGCTGAATACCAAGAGGGATCGTTTCTTGATTCTTTTTATTTGGTATTCTCTCAGAAATTGAGGATGTGGAAGGGGGATGGGAAAAAGCGAGGGTGCATAGAATTATAATACAGCACCAAAACAAAAGCTGTCTCTCTCCCACTCTGTGTGTCTGTGTTGCTTTGGTGCAATGCCTTTCATCTCTCTGTTTGGCCTTTTTTCAAGGCTGAAGTGAATCAAACATGAGGTGGATGCTAAACAAACCCAAATCATGTGTCTACATTGACCTTATCACCCAAAACATGAAGGGTTTCCATTCACATTATTTCTTCAACAGGACATAGGAATTAGCTATCAAAACTTACAAATGTGTTCCATTATAAAGTCCGGAAAGGTCAAACACTGCTTAGCCTTGGGGCTAGCAGTGCACTGAATGACTCACTCTCAGAGCATCTATCACAGCAGCAGTACACATCTACTGACCAGGAGGCCACATCACATTGGAGAAACAGGATATTTTTGTAATCATCCTACAGTAGCAACACCACGGGTATTCCTCAATAAATTCTCATTAAATTTTCATGGAGCTGTAGACTTAATAAGAGGCTAATCAGGGGATGAAAGCAGCAGCTGAATAAGGAGTGAGACTCACCCCAACTTCACAGCTTGCCATTAAGGACCCGCCTCCCCCACACATACATATACACATTATCTTTCTTGCGCTATGTGCCGAGGCGGGGCTCTGTGTTTTGAGTATTTCGTAGTGAATAATGGATGGGACCTGGGGGTATGGTGGGCTAAGTCTTTTTATGCCGGGGTCCTAAAGTGTGGCCCCAGGCCGTTTGCTTTGGCACAGCCAACCATGCTCTACTCTGCTCTCATCAGCACCAGCAATAAAGGCTGTGCGCTCTGTGTTGCGAGACTGCATCAGTATTCAGTGGGGCTATAGGGGTCACATCACACAGAAGCTTGTACTAGCATCAGATAGACATATAAGGCAGCAAAGGCGAGAGACAAAATGAGAGAAAGAGGGGGTAGGGGAGAGGAGAAAGAATGGATTACATGTCCTACCAACAGATCTTTAGGTCATTGTTCCGGTGTCTCAATTGTAACGGACCAGAAATCAATACCAAAGCAGACATTAGGTTAGGATGTGCCTCATAGCGGCTAAGTTATTTACATTCAACACCTGCTGTTTGACAGTTCCATCCATTATCGAAACATCCAAGGTAGAGATTATGAAAATGAACTGCGAGCCATGTTGAAGGAGCGTAACAGTCCATTGATTCAACACACACTGATATACACAAATGCAGTGAGACACACATGGTCATGCAGCCCTGAACCATCAGTTGTATCACCATTAGCAATGTGTCATCAGCAGATAGCTGGTGAATGCAAATCGTGTATTTATAATGTCATTTTCTCTAGATGGTGACAGTTCCTATGCAAACTTTGCTTTAATCTTGAGGACACTTGGAAATTTCTATGGATGAACAACAAATGGAGTAAAGGTGCACGTACAGATTCAATATAAACGCCCACAGACCCACTGAGGCGTGGGATTGGTGTGAGGCAAAGGTCAGCGAGAGTGACATCATTAAAATGTGACATCATTAAAGTGTCCTGCTGGTATGGGCGAGCGTGGCCTGAGGGAAATCCCTACCAGCCTGGCGGTACATATCCAGCACTGAAGATGTGTGCGTGTGAGTGTGTGTGGTCTGAATGAATGGACTGGGATGTGGCCTGATGGAGCACTTGGGTGAATTTACGAGGAGGGGTGATGGACCCAGACACCGGTCATATGATCTCTTGCTGCAGCCTGACTTCAGACCACTTAGGAGACCAGGAGTCAGAGTGAATGGGCACATATACACATATACACATTCATGATATATGAGGTGTGACGATCTGCCATAAATCACCACAATAAAAAATACAAAAGTACAAGCTCCTTGTTTGAAAAGCACAGATGGACCACAGACCAGACAGCCATGTGCTTCAACATTTTACAACCTGGGTTACACTTTTCCACTTTCTCTTAATAAATCACAAAGACAGAGTGAAACAGAGACAAACAGACAAAGCGAGACAGCGCAAGGGAGATGGAGGGACAAGGCGAAGCTGCAAGAAGAAGATCCCCTCCTGTTTTTCATCACAGCTCACACATCAAACAAAGATATCCATCAAACCCACTCCCACCCCCACTTCACTTCCTCTCGCTCTGAACCAGTGACTGTGTGTTTAGTGGTGACAGGGAATCATCTGTAAGTGCAGAAGCTGAGCAAATGATGATGTGCTGCTGTTTTTTAAAAGAAGAAATTAAAAAAAAAACACATGGAGAGAAGCAGCAGGAGAGCATGTGTTAGCCTGTGTAAGATTTACAGCCTTTTACACCTTGACTTTCTGCCATTTTTCCTAGCTGTGCTTGTACCAGGAACCTGAGCTGTGGCAAATCGGAGACATCACAGTGGCTGTGACCCACCCTGCAGCCACAAAAAACCTCCAACAGCCTCTATTTTTTACTGCTCTGTCCTGTTGGATTCTATGCTATTCTTTTCTTTTTCACACCACAGATCATTTGTGAGAACATTATCAAAGAGGGGATGTTTCATCAAGATATATGTATTTTGTCAAAAGCAGGCCCAGCGCTGCAGTGACTATTAAGATTGATTGGTCTACAAATAACACAAAGTGTGCACCTTTTCCTTTATAATGATACCAAAATTAATTGTTAAGATTAATCATTATGAAGGGAAACACCCAATTCAGTAGAAATAAGCAATGGTAACATGCATAGTAATGTATAAATTAACATAGTTGGAGGCAATCAATCTGGTATCACTGTATTCCACATTGGCATTATGTCTTTTATTATTATGATTATTGCTGTGAGGTTACCATTCAACACCCAGTGTTTTTTATTATCTAGTGATATCAGATGAGCAGTTTATGTCCATGACCAATCTGCATAATTAGTGTCTAAAGACTGAAGCTGTAATGAGATTAATGCTGATCAATGATCTAAATAGAACAGGTGCGTCTGATTGGTTGGTCATAAGAGAACTATTGACCATCAAACATTTAACAGGCTGATAATCAGGAAGCAGATTCATGGTCAATGAGGAGGCAACGCACATGTGAGGAGGAGAGAGAAGGATTTCAGCTGCAGAGGTGCTGAAAAAAATGCCATTGTTCAATCCTCTGATATGCATGTACAGCAAAAAAAAAAAAAGATGTGTGTATGCGAATGTGTGTCAGAGAGAGATGGAGAGATAAAGGGAGAGGGATCCATATTTCAATGTGCTGCCTAAAATTAGGGCACCTTTTCTGTCCTTGCCTCCGCCTTTCAACAAGTGAACACAGAATGTAAAAAAATAAAAATAAAAATACATGTATTTATCAATTATTCAGCAGTTTTGCTCACTGTAGACCCTAGACACTGGAGGAGATGTACCTACAGGCGGCTTTATTTCCTTGCTGACTTTAGTCTACACGGATTAAAGCCCTGATTCCCCTGGTCAGGTTGGTCATCTTAAAATAGGTATGATGGGAAGCCACCTCACCATCTCATGATAGGGATGACACATGCAACATTCCAAGCTGCATTTTTAGTGACAAATGGACAGAATAATCCTCTAATATCCCTACAGCGGCTTATAAAGTGTCTGAGGTGATTAAATATGTTTTAAAAGTCATGTTTTTGCTTAATGGTATCAAAATTACACACCCTAATAGCCAATAGGGTCATTAATAGTTACTAATAATACCATGCGTTATATTGATAGGCAGTGCATTTTTTTTTTTTTTTTAATCTTTTATTCTGGCTTCCCTCTGGCTCCTGCCTCAGGTTAAGACATCACAGTTCTTTTTTTTATTTATGTATTTATTTTTATTTTTTTATTAAATACCTTCGGTTGCATAGTTGTGGTCGCGAAGGAAGCTGTTGTTAATTTTCCGGGTGTCACTCTCCTCCTCCATTGATAAATCGGCTGGTTCGGGATCCTGAAAGCGGCAGACCTGCTCCCATCCTGCCCGGTACCGTCAGCAGGCGGGCTGTGGGACCAGCGGGGGGCCTGTCATGGCTCCAGATCTCCGGGGTATTCAACACAAATCACGATCAAATACCTCTGATGATGTACGTACGCGCGGGTCGTGTCCACACTTCAGGGCGCATCCAACAGCCCCAACACCAACACCAACAACACCACGACGCAGTGACAGCCGGTTCCAACAGTGCCGTGCAGATTTAATACCCTAATTATAGCTCGGTGCGTCCTCTGCTTCACGACAAACTCATCGATGCGTATTTTTCCCCACAAAAAAATAAAAAATAAATCAAAATTGGTTCATGATCATCACAGCGCGCAGAGGATAGATGCGTAAAAATAGACCAAATGTTGCAGGTTGGATCTTCTGGACCACAAACAGCAACACCACCACCACCAACGCACTCCGTAAATCTCTTTTGGAGGATTGGAGTTTAGGCAGATAGATTTGCCCCCTCCCAGTGCCAGCGGGGCGGGCGGGATTATGCGTCAACAAGCTTGCTCCGATCACTTCAGTATTTCCATGTCAGCGTCCCAGCTTCGCGCATCTCCACAGGTACATCTTCTCTGGTCCGTCTGTGGGTCTCCTCCTCTTCCTCCTCTTCCTCTCATTCATTCATCGGTGTTCCCGGCTGCTCAGCTGACTCACTGTGCCGGATAGCGCAGAGCTGTACTGTACTTACCCACTCTGCTGCTGCTGCTGCTGCTGCTGCTGCTGGGCCCCTCCCATGCTGCCTGCAGGCTGGGGCTCTTTAAAAACCACAAGCTGCAAAATGTGACGCTCACTCGAACCACCGGCACACAGAGACAGCTCAGTCCAAGATCTGCACGCTCAGATTCTGATGACCACCAACCGGGTCCGTGCGTGTAAAGCCGGACAGCTGCCTTCTGGCCTAGTAGCAGGAGGTAGCCTCATAAGCCTGGTAGATCCTGCATCATTCAGCTCCCCTCCATCCTGCTGCAGAGGCATCTATACATGAACAGTGAGCTTACTTTCTGTGCTTCTTCCCTCACCACTGCATCTACACCCAGTCCTCTTAATGCAGCTATTCATACCAAGAGCACAAGACAACAGTGGCTTTTGACTAGTTATAAGAAGCGCATGACATTGCACATTTCAGTGTCCAAACACTTGGAAAGGGCGTGAAGTTCAGATTCAGAGAAATCAGGACACAGACAGATAGAAAGAGGAAGGGATGAGTTGAGATGAGTAAAGGAGAAGCCTGTAGAGAAGACCGAAAAGAAGAGAAGAATGAAAAAGAACCCCAGACGCTGATTAATTAGATTAGTAGGGCGCTGTCTGCAGCTCTTTCTGGAAAGATCTCATTTCCAGTCACACACAATGTGCCATCTTATGGTTAAAGCATAATCTTGGATGTGTGTGTGCTGCATCAGTGTGACTGGGCTCTCAATGCAAACCCCTGCCCTTATCAACTCTCTTTAACCTAAATCTTTCAGGCTCCACAAAAGGACCGGGTATCCCCCCCCTTGCACGAGCCTCAACACACAGCGGTGGAAATAAAGAGATTGTGGAGTGTGGAGCCCCCCTCTCCTAAATGCATTAGCTCTCTAATCCACAGGACCATTTGCACATCCAATCCTCTGCTTCTGTACTAATGGGGATCTGGCTGTGAGGGAGGCAGCCTGTTCATAGCAAAAACAGGGCCTTCTTACACATGCTATTTTACACCCCATCACCTTCCAGCCTCCATTGGAATACATTACAGGGCATTATCCATGCAGGGGTATAATGAAAGCTGCTGGAGCATTTGCAAAGGTCTGTGATTCACATAGTTTCATATTTACAGTCTTATGCTTCCCTAATGAAATCTGTGGAAAGCGCTGCCATCCTTGACCTCGCAGATCTGTCTGAGTGGTCAGCGGTGCTTCCCATCTCTATCAATATTTAAACAGGCTCATACGAGACAAAAGAAAATCACAGCGTTTCTCTCTCTTGAAAGACTTTGGCTAAGTTACAGTTGAGCAGCAGGACAGAATGAAATTGAAATGGAATCAGTGAAACAATGGAATTAGAAGAATGAAGCCGCATGGATGAAAGGTTTGGTCTTGTCAGGATATCTCTGGAGGTGTGTGTATGAGACACACACAGACCCAAAGTCTGCAAGACAGACAGATGAAGGGCAGGGGTGGCAGTTAAAGGCACCGACATATTTGACTGTATAATGAAGGAATAAGCGAATGCCGCTCGGAGCCAAAGCCTAGGATCAATGCCGCCTCACTAATAACATCCACCATCTCCCTCCCAGCCTTGGTCCCATTCCTTTTGCATATATGTCGATCTCTTCCCCCCTTATCCTTCTTCCACCTTTCTCCCCCTCCCTCTGCTGTCAAATAAGTCTTCAAAAAGAGCCTGCAATAGCTACTGAGCCAGGAAAAAGCATTTCAGGGTAACAAAGCCAACTGGAAACCACTTTCAACAACTGATGCTGACCTAGAAATGACTGCAGGTTAACATAAATATTATCCAAGCCTTTAGTTGCTCAAGTTTCTGCACAACATGGCTCATTGCTTCATACCTCCAAACCTCCAGCTACTTGCTCTCCTCTGTTACCTCACCTTTCTTGCTCATTACACCCCATGTCCCACTCCACTGGGTAGAGACCAGTGACAGCACGTCTACAACCCAGCTGCTGTGAGTCAGACTTGTAGGAAATGCTCAGGGGGCAACAGAATTGGAGAGCGTGTCCTCAATTCTCCTCGATCGTATGGACAAAGTAGGTTAAATTAAGCACTAGCACCCAAACATGGGGACAATCACATGGCGATGATATTTTAGTCATGCCCAATTGCTTTCCTTGATGTGTGGTAATTGCTTGACCTGGGGATGCCGGTATAGGGCGACAGAGACGCAGTCTGCATATCAAGCAACATACATGCACACAGATGTACACATGCTTTCACATAGACACTGACATTCAGAATATAGACTGCACAGTACACGTACACTCCATCTTGTCTGATCTGTAACTGCGACTCCTTCATATTTATAAATTGCAGTCAATAGTATATTGACCACAGAATAATGTCTGCTTTAAATGGAGCAAGATATTGACTATTTTCATCTGATTAATCAAAAAAAGTATAAGATTACAGTAAATCAATCCAAATTCTATCTAAGGCATCTATACATTTAGACAGATAAGCTATAAATAATGGTTAATTAGAACTATAGGCTTGTGGGTAATCACAAATTGTTATACAGTCGCGGAAAAAATTATTAGACCATCAAAAGTCATCAAAAACAATGGTTATGCAATCAAGTACTAACTCTTGTGTGTATCATGTGACTAAAGCAGATGGAAAAGAAAACATGGAATGCCTAAAAGCACTGTTTTTGGTAGTAAAATGCCATAGCTATTGATGTAAGAACTTAAATGGTTTTGGTTATTATCAAGAAAACCATGGAAAATGGATAGATACACTACCAGGCAAAAGTTTGGACTCACCTGGTTTTTCTTAATTTTATGACTATTTCCATTGTAAATTCTCACTGAAGGCATCAAAACTATAAATGAACACGAATGGAATCATGTATTTTAAAAAGGTGTGACAAAACTCAAAGCATGTTTTATATTTTAGATTCTTCAAAATAGCCACATTTTGCTTTTATTACTGCTTTGTGCATTCTTGGCATTCTCTCGATGAGCTTCATGAGGTAGTCACCTGAAATGTTTTCCAAAAGTCTGGAAGGAGTTCCAAATGATGCTGAGCACTTGTTGGCCATCTGTGGTCCATCTCATGTCATTTAAATAAGAAGGTGAGTCCAAACTTTTGCCTGGTAGTGTATCAGCTCTGAAATTAAACTCCTATGAGCTAATTTTGTTGTTATTATATTTGTCCAAACAAATGTACCTTTGGTTGTACCAGGCATTCACATGAACAAAAAATTGAAGAAAACAAAGGTGGTCTAATAATTTTATCCGCAACTGTGGACTGTTTTCTTTAGTTTTATATGACGTGCACATCTGAGAGCTACTGCAAATATTCAAAGATGGTTTTTATGAAAAAAGGGAAATATGTGACTGGAGTTACAGGTAGGGCTGCAACTAATGACTATTGTCAGTAACTCAGTGAACCTATTTATTGTTTTGTTTGTTAATAAATTAGTTTGTTGTTCTGTAAAGTGTCAGAAAATGGTGAAAAGCGTCAATTAATATTTCCTAAAGCCCCATCTAATGCCCTCAAATGTGTGGTTGGTCAGCAAATCAGAGCTATACCATCAGAAAATATTTATATCTAAAAAGCTAAAAGCAAAAACTTTTAACAGTTTTTCTGTAAAAAAAAAAAAAAAATCTTGGTCCAAGTCAACAGATACTTCGATTACTATAACTATTACTATACTAATCTTTACTGATGTGAAGATAGGATGGCAACGGATAATACAAATTTGTGTTCATTCAAAGATAGTGGTCTGAAAAGCTGAATTATGTTAAAACACTTAATTTATTTTTGTTATAATAAAGATCTGCAAATTGTTATTTTACACATTAATATCATCCAGGAATTTCACCATTGGTACATCACTAAAAATCACTGCACCTCTAGTTACCAGTAGTGAAAGGACAAAAGAAAGTAAAAACCAAGTGAAATGAGCAGTCAACCTCTTCACCTTTCCAAGATCAAGATGAAAACATAGACAGTAAAGCCTATTTCGTAGCTGAGCTGATTTCTTATGACATCCTTGAGTGAGACGAGCTGTATCAGTGAACACCAGCCGAGCTACATCGTCGTCATGGGTGTAATTTTTACTGCCTGTTGGCTGGCATTAGAGCTCTGCTGTGTTATCAAACAAATCAGGATAATAATCATTCAGTAGCATGAGATCCTGCCTCTAAACATTCATCGGTTTGCATTAGCCATGCAACCCACCCTGGCATTAAGAGAAGCTAAACACATGGGGGTAATAGGATTGCCCTGGCAGTCCATCTGTCAGGGGACGGAGTAGCAGCAAACCCCAAAGACGAAGCACCCTGGCCTGTATACACCTGCTTAGTCTGCCCTTTCTTTGCACTTTCCTCCACAGATATTTATTCAGTGCTGCAACACAACCTTTACGAGAGTAAAACAAACCCTTTAAGTGTGTAAAAGCCATATCTCTAAAGCAGTAAGTAAAACACTGAAAAGAAGCCGCTCTGCTGGGAGTTTATAACCCTCGTGCCTTTAAATATTAAAAAATGTGGCTTCTGCTGTGTTAATGGAGTACAGATGGAGATACATGGCAGTGGCTGGTGAATGAATGGAGTGCAAGACGGAGTGGGGGAGGGATGCGGAGTAGAATGGGAGGGCCTGGGCGAGGGAAAAAAGAAAGATAAAAAGATGAATGCATAGTTTTGGTAGAGGGCATTAAATCAAGCCTAGAGGCTGTCCCTAAATCAGCAGGCTTTACTCTTGGTGTCATTCCAATTACATCAGGATGAGACTAATGCTCCATTGCTCTGAGACTCAGACCAGCACGATTGGATTTCTGTTTCCCCCTGACTCTCCTTTCCCCTCCCCCAGCTTCCCCTCTCCTCTGCCTCCCTTGGTAATGAATTAATTGAAAGAATGCATGTACAATGATTAGCACAGGACGGAGCTTTTTGGTTGAAAATTAATCAACTGAAATGATTCAGTTTGCGGCAACATGGCTATTGTGTAGACCCTGCCACACCTTCAGGGTATACACATGCAAGTATGGCCCTTATGGATTTCTGTCCAATCACAAAACGCATACCCCCACACACACACACTCACATTCACACATATGTACCCACACACACAAACTACATCTGCTGTTTTACCACCTTATACGGTAGTAAAATGACGTCAACATTTACCTGTTAGTAAGCCAGTATCAGACGTGTTGTGTGAATAGACTTCTCTTGGTAAGAGGAAATTATGCCACTTAACAGAAAACCATCACATTGTACCTCTCTGGTTGCTAGGAAACTGCAATTGAACTGGCATTGCAATGCAGCACAACAGCTGTCTACATAATTGCACAATTAAGATCTTAAAATGTCATTATTTTAGCCATATTCATCTCAATAAAGGTTCAAGCACGTCCCAACATGTTTTCTACCAGTTGGGTTAATGGGCTGAACATGAGGAGTTCATGTTCTGACAGAAATTAGATTTCGTTAGTGAAATGATCAGTGATACATTTGAGGGTAAAAGACACAGATATGAAACAACACACATCAACATTTGTGTTGCATGGAAAGCACATACACACTGTATGTTGTTAAGTATGCTATATTTATCCTACAGCACTTTCCTCTCTGTGGACAGATGAAAGACCGGCAAGTAGAAAGTAGGTTAAGCAGGTTAGTGAGTGACTACAAAGCCACAGCCACCTCCCCATATATGAGCATACGAGGCTTATGTTCAGGACCACGGACAGCTCTTCACCAGGCAGACGCTGAGGCATCACAAAATGCATCTAAATGAGGTTAAAGGAAGAACCCGTTGAAAATGGAATTCAAATATGGATTTTGAAAATAATAGATTAGTTTTAGTATGTGACTTAACACAAGTCAAACACAAAGACTACAGCCAATCAACTGGCATCCATATTGAATTAAATATTGAATATCATCACTGCACTCCTACAAGGTGAATGGAAGATTTCCCAGGGCTCACATAAACCCCATTTCCATATCATATCTTTACAAAAACTTGATTCAAGTCAGTCAGTCAGAACTATAAACCATGGGATATTTTTTGCATCTTTCCTTTTTATGATTCAGTGTTTCATTTGCCATAAGTGTCCGAACTGGAAAGCAAGGTATTGTTACCACAACCAGACTGTTTTTTCTAAATATATTCTCTAAATGTACTCGTTAGAACTGAATCATGATGTGTATGTTTTAAAATCAATTAAAATGCCAAAGCTTCACTGGTTCCTACTTCACAAATATGAATATTCCTTTCACTGAACTGAATAAGTGGTTAGGTTTTTGATCGGTTGGATGAATCAATGCATTTTTGAAGCTCACTTTAAGAAAACGTGATAATAGCATTCATTAAATAATAAACAAACAAACAAACAAATAAATAACAGTTTTGTGTCTGTAATAATCGGTATTAGAGCCAATACCAATACTTTTTATTTGTGACAAATGCAGCCAATATATTTTTGAAGTAACACATTGTGCATTAGCAGTAAAGATACTCCAACACCAAGACAAAACTGTGTAAATGCCTTTAAGCCAACTCTCCAATAATATCTAACAATATGCATTCTGATTTTTCACCCAGACCAGATGAAATGATCAACAATAAACAAACACTACACAAGTACTACACAGGAAAATGCCCTTTCTACTCTTACTGGTGATGTGTAACCAGTCAGGAAGAAGCTGTGGGTGGGACAAAACACAAAGTGGTGATGTTACACAGTGAAAGGCAGCTTCATCAGAGTAAAAATAACATTTATATTTGATATCTGATACATAAAAATAACAATACAATAATAATAAATATGCAAATCGTGATTAATAAACAGTCTAATCTTAACAATACCATACAATCTAGCCTCATCTTGTATCACCCATATGTCATCTGAGATAGTGGTCTATTCTACCAGAGTAAATGTCACTGACTAGAACAGGAGCAGGATGGATGGAGCCTGAACCCTCATCTGAACACTTGCCCTCCCTATTTTGGGGTACAGCATGCCAATTTGGGTTCCCCACAGCCATACAATCATGTTCCAACCAGTCCCATGTGGCAGCAGAACATGTTCTCAATGCACCTCAGCTCAAGACCCCCACACATACTTAAAACTCACAAAGAGCACACAGCTTTATTACAATAGCCCACATACGCACTCCGTCAACAACAAAGACAAACACATGCGAGCGTGTCACACTTAGAGGCTGTAATCTCCAGGAAAATCCCATTTGGCAGAGCAGCTGCCAGCGTGGATCACAGATAGACTCGAGTCGCGGTGCCCACAGGGTGGCAAGCTGTCCATCCACACTTCCATTTCAACCAGACACACAAACACACACATACACACACACACACACACACATACACACACACACACACACACACACACACACACATATATATACACACACATTTGAAGATGAGCTTATGATGGGATCAGCCATTACCACGGCAATGACAAATTCATACCACTTGTTTTAATAGAAACGTGCCGATGGGCTCACTCAGACAGTTTCTCAATTGAAAAGGGCTTAATTTTTATTGCTCAATTTATTGATCTGGCATAAGGGATCTCAGTGGCCTCAGGGATTTGCCATTTCTGACATAGAAGTGTGAGGAGACGAGCTGGCAAAAGTGGTCCCTCCATCTGTCTGGATGGACGGACCTGGATGTCCTGGCTCAATGTCAGAATGTCTTTCCACTATGATGTAACAAAAAATAAAAATTAATCAGATATTATGAAACAATCAAATAAAAAGTACAGTGGACTTTGGTTTGTATGTATGTATACATACAAACACATATGTATGTATGTATGTATGTATGTATGTATGTATGTATCTATCTATCTATCTATCTATCTATCTATCTATCTATCTATCTATCTATCTATCTATCTATCTATCTATGTGAGCAGAGGAACATGAGTGACTGTTGTTCATCATTATTGAGCTTATCTTAGAGCACCCCCATATGGTGAAAGAAAATAGTACATGCTTTAATCAGGGTATTTCCCGCAATATTTGAGATTCTTGAAACACATGTAAAAGCTTTTGCGTGTTTCATAAAAGCAGTGATTACTTCATGAGGGGTGAAGGTCAGATGTTCTGTCACAGGCAATGATGCAAAGATAATACCATTAAAGATGTAAGAATAATAGATATTGAAATAAGGTAGCACAACTTACATTTTTTGATGAATTTTCATGATCTGATGAAGTTGCTTTTGTGAGCTGTAAGCCAAGTAAATAAGTGTAATGTGATTTGATTTGAATTATAGATTGTTTTTAATATCTGACTTTCATTTTGACACTGTTGAAAGGGCACTGCTATTCATCAAAAATAGATGTGAAATATATTGATTCCAGTATATATGGGACAAAATATTGATGCAACAATATTACATTACCACATTGCGCAATGTTATTGATTGTGTACTACACAATATCAATATTTTTTATGAAGACATGCGGATGCTTTAAATGGATTTCCCTTCCAGTGTGACCTGCTTGAGACATTACTTCTTGGAATGATGGACGTTTTAGTCACGTGTGTTGCTACGCTTCATCTCTATGCACTAATTGCTGTGTTTTGCCTTCTTAGGAGCATGTATTCTCCTTCGCTTACACAAACATTGTAATGTACAATAAACTGTGTTGTGTATCAAATATCATAGAATCACTATGTGGTATTATTACAGTTAATGCATCATGACAGTATTACATTGTGAGTCATTATGTGATTCCTACCCTGGATACCACCACCAATATTAAAGATATGCACAAAACAAATATGTCTATTTGACATATTCTGAAAAATTAGGATTCAACAATAAATGAAACAGATAAACTATAATAAAACATCAACACACTGCATTTTCTTTTTCACTGAGGTGGCATAATAATAATAATTTGTAGTTACAACAAAAACAAGTCTATTTTTTTGTTTTTCAGAGAATCCACAGACTCCTGATTATTCTGAAAAGTGCATTGTTTCAACTCAAACATACAAGCATAAACTAATACAACTTCTTCAGTTTAGCATACTCTACACTGCACTTCTATCTGCTCAGTGTCAGTTAATCCAAAATGTCACCATCCAACCATACACCATCAGTTTGACATTGTACTGCTTGTTAGGATCAATTTCTCCAGGTCTACACACCTGATAGTGATGTGACACTGCACAAGCATCACTGTCTAAACAGAGACTAACTGGTCCTTATTATAGTAGTAGATAATCCAAACACTGCATTCCACCATGCTTTTCTTGTGGTTATACGATTACACATTGAAATTACAAATATGATTAATCATTTAGCCATACTTTTTACATTTCTGCACATAACGATGTATTTTTTTTTAATAAACCATAGCTATAACACAGTATATTATCAACCTCATCTTGATTTGCTTCTGATGGAATGCCCACCAAAATGAGCTATGCTAATGTGTGTTAATGTGTTGGCTTGTTTGGATGATGACAAGGCCCTGTTCGGTCTATCTACAAAGTCCAAGGACTGCATCCCAAGAAAATGTTTTTCTGTTATGTTATACATGAGGGACTACAGGAGGACGATGCCAAGAGGATTCTATTATATGCAGAAACAACCTCATGTTTGTGCATGTGTCCTGAGTTAGCACAGCAGATGTGCCTTCCCTGCATGCTATGTGACAGCATCAATATGGGATCCATATTTTGTCCATCCCTGGCCTCAGACTCCAAGCAGAACTAATTACTCTGGCAACACAAAGGACACAACCTGCCAGCCGAGGGCCTGCAGGAGAGCTCAGAGCTGAACAGCCATCAAGAGGTGGAGATGCGGGAGTAGCCTCGAGACTCAAGTGTTCAGGGCAGATGTGTGAGGTCATATATGGTCATATACAAGCACGCACTCAAACACATGCACACTGAGACACTTCTGAGAGGAGCTAAGGGAACATCCATCTCTTCAGACACACGAGGCAGTGAAGCAGCCATGAGAACGAGGACTGAGACATGGAGGAGGGCTGGGAGTTGTGCTCTACAGACATGCTTCAGTAATCATACAGTCAGCTAGCAGACAGAGGGGATGTTTCTTCGTGAAACAGCCCCTTTCCACTTTGCCAAGCCTGGTCTTGGTGTATATCCAGCTCCTGGACTCAGTTAGGGCTGCCTCAGAATGAGAGCTTTTCCATCAGAAAACTCATTAAAGGTTTATTCCATATGTACATACTCATTGTTATTGTTTTCCCCTGACTGATCGTAATATGAAAACAGTCAGGCTGAGTTGCACTGTCACACACATGCACACACACAAGCCTTGTAATGAATGGTTTAAGTTTGGGGTAAACAGTAAACAGACCCTGTGCCAGGACAGCTTGGCCTAGCTGCACACCGTCAATACTAATGACATCAGGACACAAAGTATCACTATGGAAACCTGGATGCCCTGGCCCTATCCCACATCCCTATGTACTACCGGAAGAGTGGAGAAAGAGCCCACCGGGAGCGAAGAAAGTGGAGGTGAGGAAAAATCGAAAGAATGGACGAGGAAGCCAATGATGGGAGCGAAAAAAAGAGGATGTAGTGAATGAGAGTCAGAAAGATGAAGAGGGGGAAGAAAGGGGTGAGCCAAAATGTTAGAAAGAAGGAAAGAGAGAATAAGAGAAAGAGAGAAAGAGAGAAAGAGAGTGAGCGGGTGGGTTGTGGGGTTCAGAGACATTGGTTGAAGCTGGTTAGGAGCCAGAGTCGAGGACTTGGTATGAAAACAGTCGGAGCAGTGTGCCGCAGCCAAGCCCGAGATTCAACTCTGCTGGAAAGGAGCTTCTTTTCTCCCAAAATCTGCACTCTCATCCTCTCCCCTCCCCCAGCATCCATCACCCCATCCATCACCCTCTTTATTCTACTGCCTGACCGCCTCTCTCTTAGACTCAGCAACACTTTCAAATGGGCCAGATGGGCTCAATGAAAAGCACCCCACGGTCCACAGCCATCTAAATCACCACGGCGCTACTGCTCTCCTGAGCTACTCTATTTTCAAGTACAGTTTTGCCAAAGCGTCTCCTTCAAAACCAGCTGGGCCGAATGTCACTGTGAGCAGGTCAGTTGATTACAGAAGAAAAAAGAAAACATAATGCCTCTTGGAATGGATTAGTCTGGTAGTGTTGGGTTGTTGACTGTAACCCTTATTAACCTTTTTTTCTCTACATCTAACATTTTTAAAGCTATTCATCACCATTTAGAATATTATCCTTTGCACTTTGCAGTAAAAAACTAATATTTTCCTATATTTTATTTACTTACCATAAATTTACTTACCGTAAATTCAAACATTATTTATATATCATATAATATATCATTAACTGAATGTAAAAACAATTGTGTGTGCACATGGTGTTGTTTCCACTTTCACTGTGGAGTCTCTGAGTGTCCAAATCAGTCATATTTGATGCCACTGAAAAGCTGAGAAACTGCATTTTAGTTGAACTTATTACATGCATTGATAGAATTAATGGTCAAAAATTATTAAGGTTTTAAATCAGTACATGCTTTCAGTACAAGTCTTTTAGGATTGAAACACAAGGGTAGTAATTTCCAGGTGTTACATTGGCTTCTACTTGCAAACCCAATTTAAGCTTAGTACTGTATTTCCTCACATGCCAGCCCTCCAAATACATTTCAGATGGGTCACAGAGTCATTTGGCCAGATCAGCGTTAGCAAATCACTGAGGCTGAAAACAAGCTAAACTCAGCTCACCTCACAGAGACCCAAACATCCACCATGGAACAAAATCATTTACTGATGTAAACTGTTTAATACCTGTTGATCCACTAATCGTATATATGTCTTATATATGTAAATAATTGGTGTAAAATGCAGTTTTTTATCTTTTCATGCTCATCAGATATGACTCCTTTGGACGTTCAGAGGCTCCGTAGTGAAAGTGGAAACACCGTCATCTTCTACAACACTGATTCACCAGTAAAATCAATGGAGTTGGATCAATGACAGTGGATGGAGACACTTGTTTTATGTTCAGTTAATGATACATTTGACTGAAAAACTTACTTTTTCTCCAGTTTTCTCTATTTTTTACATAATATCCCTCAACTTTAATCTGAACTGTTATAAACATTTACATGATCAGTTAATTAAATATAGGAAAATACCAGATTTTCACTACAAAAAAGTAAAATACATAGCATAATATTAAAATAAATGGGGATAAATCATTTAAGAAAGGTTAAAAACAGAGAAAAAATCATTTGGGAATTGACACAAATGTTGTACGAGGTCTGTATGGGTTGATTTAATAGGATGAACAGAAAATGTCTTTACATACCAGAATATAGAAGCTGACAATAAATAAATAAATAAATAAATAAGAAGTTTACAAAAATTGTGCTTTTGTATTATTAGTGGGATGTTATTAGTGGGAATCTCCATCTCTCATGCCTGCCTGTGAATATGTCGAACAAATGAGATAACAAGTGCTGATCCCACAGAGTCTCACTCAGTCACGTCTGCATAATCCCACTGGAGGGGAGGGAGAAGTAAATCCAGAGGATGGTAACACGTCAGTCACTGGTGGGATTTAAAATGTGTTTCAGACAGACAGCAGGGCAGCTTGCCTCTCCTCTAAAACAAATGAATTGGCAAACAGGACAAGTTGTAATTCAGTTAAACAATTAACACGACAACCATCTTAAGGAACATAAGCACAAATTGAAACAGATGGTGTATGAGATAAGAGTACAGATGATAAATGATAACACAGTGGTTCCCAAAGTACAAATATGTCATGAATTGCAATACATTTTGACTCTGAACATCTTTTATTTATTTATTTATTTTACTTGATTTTTTTGTCTTGCAAAATTTTCATCTTGTTACCTGGAGCATCTTTTGTGTCACTTTTATCTTGTTGCATCTTTTACGCCATAGTAGTCTCCTTAGAACTTCAATGTTGTTTTTGTCTTGCTATAACTTTATGTCATTGGTATATTGTTTCCACATTTTTGACTTGTTCTGTCTTTTACTTCATTTTAATTTCATTACATGCTTAACACAAGTGGTGCCAGGCCCAACAAACCCAGCCCCTGGCACATATTTTGCCCATTATAAGTAAATGGAAAGATTTCAAAAATTCATAAAAAATTTGAACTTTGACCTATACTGTTCCCAAAATGTAATCAGATCCATTCTGGGTCACTGGCAATCTATAAAGTCAATTTGGTGTGAATTCAACCAACAGTTTTGCTGCTACAGACATGTGAAATTTCGCCCATTACAAGCAAATGGGGGGAAAAAAAAGATTTAAAAAATTAATAAAAATTGAAACTTTGACTTACTTTTCCCAAAATGTAATGAAATCTATTCTGGTTCACTGGCAATCTAAGAACCAAATTTGGTATGAATTCAACCAATAGTTGTGCTGCTAGAGTGTTAACAAACAAACAAACAAACTGAACCAAAAACAACACCCCTTGCCTGCCCTTTGGGGGTGGGGTAATAACACACTGTTGCCCATAAAGTTAGAATAATTTCCTTTTCAGACATATTCTTCTTTTTATTCCTATTTATACACATCAGTAATTACCTTTGACCAGGTGTGAGGATTACATACTGAGTCCACTTACACTTTATCTATCAAGAATAAACCACACTGTCACAATCATTTCATGAGAGGAGGTAAGACTATCTTATTCTGGATAACAGTGGTGTATTTATCCAGTTACATCTTTTACATGTAACACCTGTCCTCTGTAGTACATGACTTTGTTGAGGTCAACATTAATAAACTCTTCATGAGGATACTTTTGTTTTAATTAGGAATTAATTGAATATCAGATATCAGATTATTGCTATATGTTTTCTGACCCAATAAACACAGCTCCACTCCCCATTTTGGGTCCTAATGTTGAAAAGACAGATTTAAAGAAAACTCCTGATTGGTCTGGTCTCTTCCAGGACAACAGCGCTCACTACCAGGATATGAAGGGTCACTGAATGGTTTAAGTTCCTCCCCTTTTCAAACATGCAAATCAAGTTACTACATGTTGTTATAAATTTTCATGTTTTCTTGAAATCTGTTTTATTGCTTGCCACTGATGTAGAAATATCTTGTTTATTTTTATTGTATATTCAGAATAAACTGAACTGAACTGAAAAATGATGTGAATCATATGCTATAACCTTCTCAGTCACCAGATCTGAACCCTTTTGAACACCTACAAGAGATTTTCAGCAAACGTGTTATATACCACTCTCACCTTCATCATCAAAACATCAAATGGGGGAATATCTTTTGGGAAATGGTAACCTACAGGGGTTGGACAAAATAATGGAAACACCTTCTATGATGCCACAAAGTTAGGTGTTTCCATTATTTTGTCCAACCCCTGTATGTCTCCAGATGAGTTTAGAGACATGTAAAGTAAATGCAAAGGCACACTGTAGCTCTTCTGGTAGCACATAATGACTCAATATCTTCAAATATTTTATCTTATGCAAAACCAAAAAGCAAAGGGTGAGTTGCAAACAAAATTCATCAATGATCAAAAATTAAGTTGTACAAAAATGAAGCAGTCTGATATATTGTTTATCTTTACTAATTTTTAGCTAATAATGTATTTCCTTAATTTTCAATTAAATATTTAAATATTTTATCTATTACTACACGCTTCAAAGTAAAAAATATATATATATATATATATTTTTTTTTTTTTTTTTAATTTATTCTATCCTTGTAACTTTCAAATTTTAGCTGAAGTAAAATTGTAGTCACTGTAGAAACCTGCCCACAAAAGCAAAAAACATAACTGCTCAAGGTTCCAAGCATTAAAACCAAATCCTTTGATACAAATCACTGTAATATTCACTCTTTCCTTTTGCTTCATAATGTTGGAAAATTTGATGAAGAGTTTTTGTACCTACTACAAAATGTAATGGGTATTTCCTTGGCCCACACCCTGTTTTTGTGGTTAGTGTCACAAATATTGGTCTGTTTGTACATAATCCTGCTGAGAACAGAGGACACCAAGGCCTCACAGTCTTGTAATTCAATGAAACCTTCTATCTTGCAATGCTAAAAAAAAAAAGACAAAAAACCCCCATCTACCTGTTTTTATGGACCCTCTCCAAAATGTAATGTCTTCGTCCTTGGCTAACGTCCCACCCTTCTGTCTTCATGAAAACAGGCACAGTAATTTTTCATGTAATCCTGTTGACAGTTTAACAAACTGACAAACAGACAGGTGGGAGATTACATAACCTCCTTGGCTGAGGTAATAAATACAGTTTTGTGTCCAATAGAGTTATAAAACCCCTCCTTTCTTCCTTCCCATACAACCTACACTTTGTACCAGATGTTTTATTGCACCTGAATTGATCATTTTGTGGGTGTACTTCCTGAATCTAACAAGTCGTTTACAGAACATTATACTGCCTTATGGGGACGTAGCTGATGACTAATAAGGTTCACACTGAGGAACTCTACATGCTTCCTTTCCTTCAGAATAATAATGGCTATAAATAAGACTTGTGTTGCTGCAGATCGGTATAAATGTGCTGCATATGGATGCTGTTTATTGCAGTCTGTGAACGCCTAAAACTAGAGACAGAAAAAAAAAAGCAGACAGAGGCAGACAGAGACAGAGAGAGACTTGGTTTGCTGATTTATGACTCATCGTGTGGTATCATGTGCCATCCATCTCTTCAGAGTTGTGTGTGCTCTGTTGTGTGTCTATGTGCATGTGTGAAGGGGTGGGGGCAATGGGGAGCAAGAAAAGTGAAACAGACCGGTACTTCATGTACCGTGGCTGTCTGCTGCCTCAGACAGTAGCATTAAGCTACATTATTTAACCAGCGCTGTGTCTTATGTGTAACACACCATTTAGAGAACACGGTAAAAGCCTTTACTAAAGCACTGTTTTAATGGTCATGTCTCTGTCGTAAAACACAGATACACAAACCACTATTCTCTGTCCATGGTACTGACAGAAGAAAAACAATAACACAAACAGCTCCGTCCCAGACATTGTTTTGGTTTTGATCCGTGCCCCATCGACTGGATTCCTCAGGTTATTCAGTCTAAATGGGGCTGTGATGACTCTGCAACTGTGGATTGCTATTTTCAGAGGGATATTGGAAAACCATGCTGGGAAGCTACACAAGGGCACCTAAAGCAACATCTACGTAATTGGATCCCAGCCTTTGGTCCTATGGGTATGCTCAGGTTTCTATGAACAAACCAGATAAATCTCCAGCAGGGACACGGGCCTGTAAATCTGTTCGTCCACCTCTCTGATAGCAGGCGACATTGTTATCTCTCACTTCTAATCACACTTCTTGACCTCTAGACACATTTGACTGGATATAAGTGCATGTCATACAAGGTGGAAAGAGAACCAGGATGTGCTCCTGTCTACTCCTCACCCTTCCACAGTCTTACAAGGTATGATAGGTGTGACACCAGCACAGGAAATTACATTCAGACCACCTTTTCTGGGAGGACTACAGGTCTTTGGTCATCTGTCTTAGGGCTTTTGAGAAACTTCCTCTGACACTGACCCCACTCCCCAGGGAACAGTGGTGTCAGCTACACTGGGGGAAGGGGTGGGGGGATGCTCTTAAGGAGATTAGAACAAGAGACAACATCTGGGGCTTTAAGCTTGCTTGCCTTTCTATCCTATATAATCTTGTTTTCTTATCAACTTTTATTTATCAAGTCAACTGTGGGACATTTATATAATATGTTTATACACATTTTATGCTGGGAACCAGACTGATACAACTGTAACTGAAAGAGGACATTAATTTTCACACTTAAATATGATTATGAGAGAAAGAAAACACTCAGGCACTTAAACTAATGATGTTTTTTGACTATCACTTCTGTCAGTGTATGGTGGTGTCTTCTGCCTGTATTTTTTATTTACCGCTTGGGACACGGCTGGATGTTGACCTTTGAGCAGCGATTTTGTACCTCCAGCCAATAAGAATCAACAATCTTTATTTGTCAGTATACATTTTACATACACCAGACACAGTGAAATTAATCCTCTGTATTTATCCCGGCACTGGCTGAACATTCAGGAACACATGACACACTGCAGACTAGAAGCAGTGGGAAAATGGGGGGGGTTGGGTGCCTTGCTCAAGGGCACATCAGCAAACAATTTTCCAGCAGGTCTCGGGAATTGAACCAGAGACCTTTCAGTCACAAGCTGCTTCTCCAACAGCTTCAAACAAAGCAACTTACATGGATGTATCTTTCACACTTATTCAACTACTCTCAGAGGGATGCAGTTTCCTCTGAGACAAACTCTGGGCAACACACACACACACGCCTCTCAGCCTGTTGCCTGTCTCACACACCTGTCGACCACACACACCAGACGAGTGTGGGCTTCAGCCATATTCCCTCTAGAACATTCCCGTAGAGTTATTCAGTCGCGTTAGCACATTTGTTGGTGCTTTAGAATATAACCAGTGAAACTAAAGAAAAACAGCATTTTATTTTTCAGTTTCACATCTTTTTTTCATTGCTAAAGCTGTTCATTCTAAATGTGCAAGTCCTTAGGAATATTCCAGACCAGTGGCTATAAAAGAGGACACTGTGATTATTAGGCTTGGTCTTTTTTTACTACCATCTTAAGTGGGAAAAAATGGAAGTGTGATTGTATGTAACTTTTGTTCAAGTCTTCGTGCACACTTGCTAATTACATTTATCACATACTGAATAGGCCTACTCACAGCAGTGTAAGTGTTAAGGTGTTAAAACCATGATAAAGGTGGCAGCCTAAAATAATTACTTTATGTTTATTTATACAATATGTTACATTGATGTAATGGTTCACTATGTCAATTATACTCTGATGGTATAGTTCGCGTTGGAGTGTCTGTTGTGCTAGGAGCTGCTCAGTAGTTCATGTGAGCTAAATTGATTTCTACGCTAATGGTGTCTAATGCTGTACAGTGCTGTAGAGTGTTGTTGTTGTTGTGGAGGAACAGAAAAGAGGTTCTGAAGAACTCTGGAGCAGGTGTAAGGATTTTCATGGAAAAAAAACAACCTGAGTCCTCTACAAAAAAATCAGTGTACAGGTCAATGAGCAAGGACCTTGACTCAAAAATTAAGCCCATTCCTAAGTATCTTGAAGTTGTAATACCATGAATGGCCACTGGAGGCTCCGATTAACTCCAAAAGGCCTTGGTTCCCATACACTTACACTGAACTTCTCTCAAAAATATTAAGTCAGTAATTTTTCCATGGACTCATTCTGGTCCCATCTGTTTATTCGGAAACTCAACTAAGTGGTCTGATGGCCCATTTGAAATTTCTTCCTCAGTTAATTAAATCTCATGGGAATATACAATAAGGTTTTGATGTGTCAGGCCTTGATTGACAGGCCTGGTTGCCTGCTCAGATGGACATTCAATCTATTTGATAAAACACTTTTTTTCCTGACAGACAGCTCAACTGCAGTTGGTTAACAGGTTCCACTAATAAGACTGTAAATAAATAAATAAATAAATAAATAAATAAATAAATTTGCAGAGCTGGATGACGTTTATCACTTTATTGAGTTAGTAAGCTAGCTCTTAGCATCAGCTCAACTTTGACCCCTTGGGTTCAAAGTCCCACCCCTTTTTTGCAAATATAGTCATTTCTGGCTCTAAAAAGGCAACATGGTGAGGGCCCAATCATTCACTCCTGTCTTCAAAATGGTTGTTAACAGACCAGTGGATGATGTCTCAGTTCCGCTGTGCACCTGAGCCTGTTTTAATTTCACATATTGAACCTTTAAACCTACAGTATTTAGTACTGTATTTCTATATTCAAATACACTATTGCCCATAAAGTTGGAATAAAATATTTGTACCTCTTCTAATGAAATGATCATGACAATGTGATTTATTCTTGATAGGTAAAGTGTACCTGGGACTCATTATGTAATCACTGAACCTGTTCAAAGGTGATGAATGACGTGTATAAATAGGAATAGAAAGGAATAGAAAAAGGAATAAAAAGAGGAATATATCTGAAAACAAAATTATTCCAACTTTATGGGCAACATTGTACTTAAATCAATTAGGCTTCTGATTATTATGTAATACATTTTTTGTCTTGTCTGCTTCCATTATGTCAAATGTATCCAACAATGTTTGAATTATGTGAAATCCAGCCTTTATTTGCTGTTATGGGCTGTTTCTTTCATTTGCCTGTCGGTGTTATGTCCCCTTTGCAAACATTAACATTGACTGGAACTATTTCACTAAAATGAAATGACATAACATCAATAAACATCCCTAAACACAATGTGAATGAAACTGTAAGCTATGTCATTGAGTTACGATTCTGAGTGGCAGTCGCACTGTTTATACATTAAGAATTTTTTACTGTAGTTGGCAGTTATAGAAGTATTGGATGCTTTTGTTTTGATTGAAAGAGGCCTAGCAGCAGAAAATCCATACCATGAGTATAACATTAACTTAACCACAGACTTTGACTAAAATTCCTATGTGCTGATAGAAATAAATACATCCATATATTGCTTCACCAAATCATACTTCACATTATTTTTCTCACTGCTGAGCTCTATCACAATCCATCCTTGGGGAATGAGTACTCCTGGTTTGGAATCACAGTTTAGACAAAAGTACACACAACTAAATACCTACAGGTAAAACCTTTCTTCATTCTATTTTGTTATTTCAAACATGTATTTCTGTGCTGTAACACTTTGTTTAGTTATCTCCAGGAGCTTTTTCTTAATCTACTGTACCTTTTCCTCCGCTGCTTCACAACCTCATTAAAGTTTCATCCAAGCTTGTCTGTTCAACTCCAAAGACAAATCATTTAAAAGGACCCACGAACTACAAAAAAAACCCCAGCTTTTTATTCTGATATATCACCTTGGGTGTGCTAAACACTTGTTCTTGCTTGGGTTCATTTCATTTTCATCTTAAAGTTTGTTTAAGCAAAAATAGACTGTACAAGCCATTTTATCACACCAAGAACTGGTTTCGTACTAAAATATGAAATAATATTTTGTCCTGCATATGGCTTTGCTCCATTTTTGCTGACACACTAATTTAATATCACATATTTCAGATATTTATTATGCCAGATAATGGGACTTTATTAATGATACAATGAAGTGGTGTTATTGCAGTGCTGCAAATCTGTCAGCAGTAACTTATCTTGCTCAACCCATCAGGACCTTTGAAAAATCCCAGAGACAGATGGGTGGAATGGGAGAGTGAGGGAAAGAGGAAACCCATCCTGATGTTCTATATATACTCCAATCCCAATAGTAGCTCTGTCTTTGTGCAGTCTCCCAGCCGAAGCAAAGGCCCAGCAGTCTGGCTCGATAAGGAGCCTCTTTGTCTGCCTCTGTAGCTCCCATCAGGGGCATCGATGCGGTCTAAGACAGCAGGTTTAGAACATCGAGGCTCAACGTCATGTTACAGGTCAGAGGTAGAGGAAAAAAAACATAAAACAGGCTGTACATTTTGTAAGAAGGAGGTAACAAAAGGAGAGAATACCATGTGCGTCACTGTGTTTGCTGTAATGATACACTACCTCCTGTGAGGCCGTGAGAGTGAAGGGAGTCTTAGTGATACAGTAATTGCTTGCTTCTTTTTTTGTTTTCATGCAGACTTACTGTGGAGACCTAGCAGGAAGTGTTTATGGTAAAGTGAGACTGCAGATGAGAGCTGCGTGGGAAAGAGATCGGTATGCTGTTGTGTTTTCGTTTTGCTGTTTAAATGAATGTTCATTTCATTTACTATAGGCTTCTAAATTACGCCTAGTGGGTTTTGAGTGGTGGGTTTTTAGCCATTTAGCTTCACATTTGGAGCCATTTGTTTGTCAGCAATTCATCCCACTATCAAGTGATTGCTGGGTAGCCTAATCTAATCTAATCTAATCTGTGTCTTTGTTTTTTCATTGAAAAGGACTGACTTAGAGAAATGTTCCTGTTAACTTCCACCTCTGCAGTTTAACACACATTCTCAGATCATCACCTAAAACTAAATTTGGTGGCATGCGCAAAAATGTTCAGGATATTTATATCAGTCAATATGAATCACGATGAATGAAAATCTTTACTTGTTTCCAGTATAAAGGGTTATATGTATTCCTTTGTTGAAGCTGAGGAAACTCCTTGGGTATTTGAGGTTATGAACTCTTTTTATAGTTAGTTTGTGAAAAACAGTTAACAAACATAAGAACAACGAGATACAGAGACAGTTTCTATCCAACAGGCATCAACATACTAAACAAACAAGTGGTGCCAGGCACAACAACGCCCCCCCGCACGTATTGTAGCTTATTTTGGCATCAATCCAGCTGATGTCATCATGTCTATTTGTGTGCTGATATCGGCATATCAATTGCCTCCATATATGTGCCAAGTTTGAAGTAAATTGAAACAAAACTGATGTTTTTATAGATATTTTAAATTTCAGTCACTATAAGTAAATGGAAAAAAAAAAAAGATGTTAAAAATTCATAAAAAAATTTTTAACTTTGACCTACTTTTCCCAAATGTAACCACGTCTATTCTGGGTCACTGGCAATCTATAAAACCAATTTGGTATGAATTCAACCAATGGTTTTGCTACTACAGACACTTGAAATTTTACCCCTTATAAGTAAATGAGGAAAACAAAAGATTTTAAAAATTCATAAGAAAATTTGAACTTTGACCTACTTTCCCCAAAATGTAACCACATCTATTCTGGGTCACCAGCAATCTATCAAACCAATTTGGTATGAATTCAACCAATAGTTTTACTGCTAGAATGTTAACAAACAAACAAGCAAACAGAACCAAAAAAATACCCCTTGCCTCCCCAGTGAGGGGCGGGGTAACAATAAATTAAGCACAGTAGACTACCTGACACATTGTACTGTACACACCAGGGACTTTACTTTTACCACTTTTGCACAGCACTTAAATGTCCAGGCACCTTTTACAGACCTCAACTCAAAACAGAATGTGTCCTGGTCCAGTATTACATTTTAACATTTTTATACATGGGGACTTTAAAAAGTCTGTGGAAAAAGGAGAGTTGGAAAAAAACTATTTAAGTTATGATGTGTATTTTTCAACATATGCTCCACATCAATCAAAGCACTTCTGCAAGCATTGATACCAGCCTTTAGGTTCGTCTGTGTCAGAGTTATGTTTTCTTTCCATGAACTTTTTGAAGCCCCCTCAAACATTACATATTATATTTTGCATTTTATATATTGTATGCCTACTTACTTGTGTGACTGGACTGCTTACCAATTTTGTTGCACGACTAGATGTAAAAAATGTGACAATAAAGGCTTTCTGATTTCTGAACATATCAGTTTGTAATTTATATAATAATTGAGATGTTGACCTTTACATTTAATTCCTTTTTATGTCTGAAATAAAGTTTATCATCATCATCATCATCATCATCATCTTTACTGGGCATGTAAATGGAACTATTGTGCTGTTCTCCTGTCTAAGATTGCTATGATTGTTGATATTTGTATTATTATGTATGTTTTGCTTGTTCGCATATATGTTAAATTTCATTGCATGTTTGAAATAAATCACTAAATCAATCAATCAATCAATCAATCAAACATCATCACATAATTAAACTAGAAGCACTCGGAGAGCGCAGACCTCCGCCAAGGCTGATCAGTGGCCCCCCCCCGTGGGCCCCCCCACCCCCGATCACCACCAAAATTTAATCATTTCTTCCTTATCCCACTTCCAACAAACCCTGAAAATTTCATCCAAATCTGTCCATAACTTTTTGAGTTATGTTGCACACTAACGATCAGTGCCCCCCCCATGGGCCCCCCCACCCCCGATCACCACCAAAATTTAATCATTTCTTCCTTATCCCATTTCCAACAAACCCTGAAAATTTCATCCAAATCTGTCCATAACTTTTTGAGTTATGTTGCACACTAACGGACAGACAAACAAACAAACAAACAAACTAACAAACTAACAAACAAACCCTGGCAAAAACATAACCTCCTTGGCGGAGGTAAAAATGACACTGTCATAGGATACAAAAGTATATCACACTAATTATCATTATTGTTTCGCCAGCCAGCACCAAAGTACACCTAAACCTCATCACTTCCTCCACAGTGAAAATAAATCCATACATAACCAGCCTCAACGTCCTGCCACATTTAATAAAAAGCGCTGATGATGACTTGATGATGATTTAACTTAATCCAAAAGTTTCACATGAACATTATACTTCATTTTAAAATTAGATGTTCCTGTCATCTTCTACGGCTAAATAATATGTTCATTTAAGATAGATACTATAGAAAATGTTATATCCGCTTCACAGAAAAATCTGTGCATCTCATCATCAAAACACACATGACCAGACGCTTCACTGCAGTGTTTGGACAGTGTGGCGCAGCGTAAATCAAAGCTACGAGTATGAAAATAAACCGCTTAATGAGACACCTGGCTATTCTGTCCCCTTATGACTCATTCATGCTTGCAAACACACAGATGATAAAAAGAAATGTTCTGAAAAATGAATGGGAATCGTGTCCCCACATGAAAGGAAGCTTTAGTGTGACTCATGTTATTCATGAATAGAAATTAACTTTTTTAAATACGCAAATGCTAGTTGGTCTAGAGTCTTGCTCCATGGCACTTCAACAGATCAGTTTACTGTCATTTGAAGCTTGTGCTTGTTTATTTTAGTGGCAGCTTCCTTTACTTTGGTGCTGAAATGTAAAGGAAGGGCTGTACATAAACAGGACAGGCCTGGCTACACAGTCAGCCTTCAGTCAGTCTTTAAAAGCACAACTACTTGTCATGTCCTTCTTTTTTTTTGCATTTTAGAAAAAAAAAAAAAAATTGTCTCCTCTAACAGTCTTTTTACTGATTATCAACAGATTGTGGATTTTTTTTTTTTAATGCCTGATTCAATAATAGCATTAGACCAGAAAAAAGCTGATAGATACCAGTCCCTGAAGAAATCATGCCAGAAATGAACTGAACTTGGTTAATTGAATAAAAACATCAATAAATGAAACCTGCTGCAGTCAAGTCTTATTGTGGTTTTGTAGACATTATTAGGCATATTCTTATTTCAGATGCTGCACAAATGGAAATGACAACTATGCAAAATTATGTACCTCCACAATGGCATACCCGACCCTTAGGTGCATGAAGCATTTCTAGGATGTTACATTTCCTTGAAAACCTTTTTGTAGATTTTTTTATGGCTTCTATTGAACGTGTGCCACACAATTTAAACTGATGCCAGACAACAGAGACCAACTCTTTGATGTGTGTGCCATAATTTTTGAGTTTTCAAGCACTCCTTATCCCTAAAAAAAAAACACTTTTGTGTTTCACGTGAGTAATGTGTTGCCATAGAAATGCCATTTAATAAAAACTCACAAACTTCACTTCATCAAGATGCTGTTTAAGCTTTCCGGGTCAAATTTTAGCGGAATCCCATCTACAAGACTGGTACAACAACAGCAATTTCCTGTTGCCAGTAGGTGGCACTATAAAACTCACCCAACATAGATGTGCATCTTGATCTGGACAGAACTTTTCATCAACATGAGGAATTTAGGCAAATAGAGCAGTGTTCATCTAAGTAATAACCATTACCTGTTCAAGATGAAACACAATTTGCACTGTATTTTGATAACTGAATAGCGTGTATCTGATTACAATTTTTGGATTTGCCAATTTTTTTAGAGTTTTTGAGTATATCTAAACCTCAAAAAATGTGATTCATTCAGGAAAAAAAAAATCATACTAACAGTTTCAAGAGAGTCTGTTTCACACATTGTGTGAAGTCAGGCACGGATAAATACAGATCATTTAAAATAAACTCCAAGAAATCAATTGATAAATCATGAACTGAATATAAATGTAAAAATCCGGATGACTCTAGTAGGATTTTTTTTATATTTTAAAGCCATTATTTTCCCTCAAACTCAGCATTTCTAGCAGAAGCCTAATTTTAACCATCAGGCACTATCAGAGCCAAGTTCTGCCAGTACAGATAGACTAAAAAGTTCTAATCAACACTGATTAATTGGTCTCTCTCTCTTTCCAAAAAAAGAGCTGAGGAAACTGAAACAGAGCAGTCACGTGTAGAAGCCTTTTCTGTTTATATGTGGGGTGTTTGTCCCCAGTGGCATGCAGGCATGGGACAGCTACAAGGAGTGTGTTCTGAGCTGTGAAGTGGGTGTCTGTCAGTATAACAACAACACAGCAGGGTGTGTTATGATAACAACAAGCGTGCATGCCAATAAGCACCCTCTCTTCCTCACCCACAAAAATTCTAAGTAAGTGTCATGCTTTGTCAGAAATGTGCACAGGAGTTCCCCTCAGGCAGAGCCATGATGCTTACCTATTCATGTTAGTGCCCTATAAATAAAGCAACAGACTACAAATGCAAAATGTACATATGAAAAACCACATATGCTTCGTAAGTCATGAAAAATGTCAACTATAGTCATTAATCACAAACTCTCCAGTTAGTAAGGTGAAAATGTTCACTTTTCAGTTCATTTGAGGAGAATTCTTTTCTCTCTGACACTCAAACAAATAATGCATCACAAAGTTTCCCTCATGCCCGTGCAGACACTAGCTATAGCAACAAGAATGAGTAAGATGAGGACATCGAGGCAGTCCTGGACTGTTGACTGATAGCAGCATCAGATGTGTGGAGGTGTCAGTTTGGGACGTACATTTTCCCTGACTCAAACACAAGGCAGCAGAAGGGAGACACACATACAAACACACACCCATCAGAAACCTTTAAGACTTAATCCATCACACCAGAACTGACAGACTGTTGTGAAATGGGAGAAAAGAGAACACCACAGGACAAAAGATGAAAAAAAAAAATACATAAAAGCCTCATAGAGACTCAAACAAACATACACAGGGGCCCAAACACACAGACACACACACATATATGTATATACAAAAAGGCACAGGCAGTCAAAGCTGGCTGTGTATCCCTCAGAGACTGGACCCAGGTGAATCGGAGTGATGCTGGCACACTGCTCCCCACAATGGCCCAGATAAACAAAAAGAACACACACATTCATACACACACACGCACACACACACACACACACACACACACACACTCATGGTCCAGTGCAGAGCTTATATAATGTATTTTCCACTAACATGGTAACTGCACACTCATCTTCCCTGGGGTCAACTCGGCTCAGCTGAAGCGGATGTGAATGCTAGAAGATGTTAGAGGGTGGGGGCGCCACAGCAGTACGCTGACCTCTTCAAGACACGCAGGTCTAATGAAAGGGCAAAACACGGTAACAAGGTCACGCCAGGAAGTGCAAACACAAGCGTAAACAAGCTGTGAGGTACTACCTTTCGATGCAGTGCAAATGCACATATTCGTCCACAAATGCAACCACTGCTTTTGCACATACAGTAGATTGCGTGCAGGGGAAACGTTCTGTGACAATTTTACACGTCACATTCGCAAGGTCATCTGCTGTGTCATCACTCCCCACTGGCCTCCAGCACATGAGACTCAACATCTCACACTGGCTTTCTCTGTACAACTGTTTCATATTTGTCCACATAGAGAGCAGGAGAGGATCATGTATCATATTACTGTGGTCGGGCTATTGCAGCTCCATGTTTACTGATCCATCATTTCCTCTATTATACCACTCCCTTATCTTCAGCAGAGGGATTGAAAGTCAGACAGAGAGAGTTGGTGACTCTTAGCAGTATATTTATGACTTAGATGTTTGGAATGCTTACAAAAAGAGAACAAGAGACCTTACTGCTCACATGACCTTAGTACTATATCTGTTATAAAATGCCATTAATGGCTGGGGATCTTCTGGCAGGCAGTGCGTAAAGCATGTAAATTGCTTTAACTTGGCACTGAAGGAATGCATATGCTCCTTGTGTAAAAACAGAGATGTAATAAAGGCATAACACTTCAGTGTGAATGATCATTCGTGACCTTAGCAAACAGTACTTTTGTAAAGGTTACTCTAGCTCAGCGCTGTTTTTCTGAACTTTCATTAATATCTCCTGCAGCAGGTTTGCAAAGTTTGCCACATTAACATAACACTTGTTTTGTAAGTATTATGCCTCCAGAATTACTTGTCAATAAGTACTTTTAAGCACTTAATTACAGTACAGTATACTTTAAATCTCTTTACTACTTTATAAGGTTTTACGTCTTGATACGTAGAATTAACTTGTGTATAATTGCTTTTGTTGCTCACTTTTGATGTATTTATATGTATGTGACAACACACTTCAAAGATTATGTTGTGTTACATTTTCTGTTTTTGTGTAATGTAACAAAAAAATGCTCTACGGCGCAGATTAACTATCATTCTGAAACAGTGTGGTCTAAATTTACCTAGCAAATCTAAAGGAACTGAATGAAGACGCGAAGTGAACCTATACAAGTGGATGTGAATGGATGAGGTGGAGCAGAAGAATGAGTGAGTGAGTGAACATGCATGACTATATCACATGTGTTTTCCCTCTTTACATTACAATATAGGTCAGCTGTACAGATCTTGAAAGGACCTGGGTGTAACCACTGAGTGCCGTACTGTACATAGTACCACGCTATCTTCCTTCCTGTGCCAGAGGGCTGAGGGCAGAGCTTGCACAGGAAAGAGGGCATCCATGCAAAACTAAATAATGCAGTGGCTCAGACTCCACATTATGACCTAGTAAATGGCTGGTTATACAAACACTCAGACCCTTCTGGCCTGCCCCATCTGACAGCACAATCAGCAGGACGAATCGGCCAGCTCTTATGAACTCATTTATTGCTATAACGGGTCATTTTAACATTTTACCAGGGTACAACTCCAGGGCAATAACTCTGTAGAGACAGGGTGCAAAGGTTTTGGCATTTAGTGGAAATGTCTACTTCCTGGACAGAGTGTATTAGGTAAATTGACTCTACATTGTCTCTGAAGAGCTTGTGGTCGTGCATAAGTATAAGGGATATCTTGGCAAAGGAAAGTGATATAAACAAAAATAATCAAGTGTGGGGCAGTGAAGATAGTTGACATGCAACTCCATAAACTGTCTCCCTCTTTGGTATGCTGCAGGCCTGTGTGTTGACATCTTTAGCTGTAAGAGGAGCTATTCGCTACTCTAGACCAAACACACACACAATCACAAACAGAAATGCTTTAATTCATACCCAGCACCATCTCTTACCTGACAAATGTTTAGATTCAGAAAGGCTTAATTAACTTCATGCACTGTCATAAATCTGCAGCAGGCTCTAGCCCTTCAACTGGACCATCCAACTTCTACACCCATGCAGGTTGTATGTTTCAGGGACAGCAGCCTGAACATTCATGTCACACGCTCAAAGTAAGCAACTCGCAGCCCATTGACAGCCCCCTCTGAGTCCCACCCTACCTTCGGTGTGGCAAGTGGAGGACAGGATGGTGCTCGGAGGGCGGAAGAGGTACGGGAGATAACGGGAAAAACATTTCATCTTCTTCTCCGGTGCTTGCCGACGGGTGAAGAGGGTTGCGTTGACGGCTCCACATCCGCACTGCCGCCGCCACAGACAGCCAGAGAGGAACCAACCAGGGGGGTTGCGGGAGAGGGGAGGGGGGGGAGAGGTTTCTCTGTCCGCGGCGCAGGGGGCTATGACAGCATCACTTTTCGCAGGCACACAACGCAGGCAGGCAAGGAAGGCTCCGGTGAAACTGCGCGCCGCCCGGGGAGCGAACAGCGCACCGTGTCAGCGCGCCTCCGGGTCCGCGGTTCAGTCCGCCAGTGTGGGGAGGCTGTGTGTGAATGAGAGCAGGACAGGGGGTCTCTTCTGTCCTCTCTGATGGGAGGTCAGTGTGTGGTCTGCCTGTGTAAACACCTCCCCCTGGTAGATGGAGCAAGAAAAAAACAAGTCACCAACACCGAGTGATGACAAGGTGAATAAAATCCCAATGCAGTATTTCCAAATAAATCCCGTCTTAAATACTGAATTCAGCCAACCTTAGAATGACTCCATATTTGTTATAGGCCTATCTGTGTTACAATATAGCATTTTTACATTTGCCTATCAATCCTCTATCCCAGCTGTAGTAAAATTACCCCCAAAAACAAACAGCCATAAACACAAGCCAAAACTTGATGAATCATAGACAAAACTTGTTTCCAAGTGGTAACCTGGTTATTGATTAAAATTAGTTTTGGCGCCATCTTGTGACAATTTTCTATAAGGACAAGAAACATGTCATAACATGACAAAAATAAAACTTTTTTCAAACACAGTCTTAATATTGAGAGGAAAACAAACCCACTATGATTAGGCTATTAATTTTAACTCGTGAGAATACTCCTTGATTAGTCAAGTGGTCTGGTGAATTTAGACGGATAAATAGCTTTCGGAAATAAACTACAAAAATTTAAAGGCGGTATTTTAATTGGGGTCACGAGTAATGTTTCATGGGCTGAAAACTGTTATAAACGTCTGTAAAATAACTTCTACTGTTGCTCTAGTAACATCTCGCGAGATCTTAGTGAACTAATGCCAGCGGAAGTACTAACCCAGTCTCTTTTCCGCCGGCCATAGAGGAGCAATCGGCAGGGTAAGAATTCCTGGCTGAAAATTTCACTACAGTTATCGTCATCCATCCTCTCTGTGATCCAACTATGTGTCCCTATAAAAGCCAAAACATCACCTACACAGTCTCACCATTAAAAAGTGACCAATATTGACTATACCGGATGATTAAGCTATAAATGAGACACAACAGAATCTGGTCCGTCCGTACCAGGTCTCGTATCCGCATGTTGGATACGGATAACTAACCTACACGGGCATGAGCGGTAGCCGAGAAAAAATCGTTACAGCCAGAAAACACCGAATGCCTAGCATAGTTTTGTATCTGCAAACTGGTGTATACTTCGTCCAAATATATACCGAAGTATCCCGGCAAGTTGAGCTATTATGCTAGCTGGGTAGCATTAGCTTAGCATCACAGTGTCTTATCCAAATGTGAGCTAGCTGTAAAACAACTGAAAACGAACCAGTCGGTACTTTTAAGATATCAGTGGTTTTGTGTGTGTTAATTATATGCTGAGTTGAAACTAATTTGCGAATCGCAGAAGCGTTTTACGATTATGCACAATAGAATTGTGCTGCATTGCTGTCTTTTCAAACGAGCTGATTAACTGTTCTCTTCGTTAATAGCATCATGAAGCTGAATCCATTCGTAACCTCCTCCCGCCGCAAGAACCGTAAGAGGCACTTCAATGCCCCCTCACACATCAGGAGGAAGATCATGTCTTCCCCCCTGTCAAAGGAGCTCCGCCAGAAGTACAACGTGAGGTCCATGCCTATCCGCAAAGATGACGAAGTCCAGGTATGGCTCTTTGGCATTATAGGTTCTCTGTCATAATTGGTAAAACTGCAAAATTATTTATCTGGTTTGACCTGTTGTTCCCATACAGGTTGTCCGTGGACACTACAAAGGCCAGCAGATTGGCAAAGTTGTCCAGGTCTACAGGAAAAAGTATGTCATCTACATCGAGCGCGTTCAGAGAGAGAAGGCCAATGGAACCACAGTCCATGTCGGCATCCACCCCAGCAAGGTGAGACATAACTGTGCCCTATATGTATCTGTCCAGGTGAAAAACCTTGGAAGTTGGCTAAGTGGATATTAGAGTTTTGATGCTGGAAATGATGTGTATTATAATGTTTATTTGTTGACTGAAATGTACCCCAGAGGTATCTCTAAAATAGAGGTAGTCCGATATGAATTTTTCTAAGGCTTATACTGATTTTTAAAACTGTGGTGGTACTCTTTCAACATTTATTGAACTTCAAGCACTGTTCACACAGGTTCCTGATCAAATTTCTTGTTACAGTTTGACTACTTATCAAATATCTGGCTTTCAAAAAAACAATTAAGGCTGATGACTGATATTGAAAAAAATCTATATGGAGGCTGGCAGATATGTCGGTATGCCTCTACTGCAAAACACTGTTATGGTACTGGATTTGTCACCTACCCTGATGAGTTATCCATGTCAGATGAAATGAGGGCAAAAGGCATAAGTTGATTGGTAGATTATTAAATAAGTGCTTCGGATATTGGGTGTCTTCAGGTCATTGAAGCATTAGAACTTGACTGCATAGCACTTCTTAAAAATGAGGCCTTAAGTGTTGTCAAAGTCATTCATTTAAAAGGCCCATTTGGCATATCCATCGTATCTAAATTTATTTGTCCAGCTTTAAATGTATTTTCCCAAATTGATTCAAATGCCTAATTTCTGAAAAGCTATATTTCTGTTAATGTTCCGCTCTGTAAAACCCATTATAGTAAGAGAATTTCCCTCTGGGAATCAGTAAAGTTCATCTGTATTTATAATATTTAGACCTGACTCTTGTGCTGTGTTAGCTTACATTTGCACTTTTTTGCAAAATGCAGTTTAACTTACAAATTATAAACATACATAAGGCTTATCTCTGTGCAGGAAAACACCTAAACTCTTTATCTGCTGTGCAGAATATTGTCTTCTTGGGAATGTCTCTAAGTATTAAATGTAAGCGCCTGGTACCTGTGCCCATCCTTTTCTATATTTCTGTTATATGCTGCTTTTATGACTTGATTGCACACACATGATTATTTTTGATTCAAGTTTTGGTTGTAGAAATTCTTGGTCTATTTTTTAATATTTTGCTATATTAGGGACAGATCATTGACTGTCACTATCAAATGGACATGACTTAACTCATGTTACTGCCCTTAGTGGCTAAATGGCATCTTACTGTGGCAGATAATGTCCAGCTGTGGTCCCAAAATAGGTCCATATTTCTATGGAAATCACATGTAAAGTAGATATTGAGGGTAGTGTTTATTGCTGGTGAAGCTGTTACTGGACTGAGCTGTAACTAGTGGTGGTGATGCGTTATTAATGACACTGAGACTTCTAGTTGTATGACTGTTTTAATTAGTAGCGTGGTGTATTGTTTGACCATCATTTGACAATGGTCAGAGTAATTTCCTTGACCCATACCGCCCCCCTACACCTCACAGATGCCAGTTTGCGATTGTTTGCAATGATATGTTGAATTATGCTGTTTGTGTATGTGACGCTGTTTTCATGTGCCACAAGCATAGGCAGACCGCTTTTACTAGGAACCAGGATACATCCTACAGTGAAAAATGGCTTGTCTCAAACTGCACTAGCAGAAAAGTACACATTAATGGTTAATCTATCAGTTGAACCTCATAAGTAATACAAAGTTAACAGTG